>NC_136519.1:83341275-83348775 GCF_053919585.1 Euprymna scolopes
AAAGAAAGAAAGAAAAAGAAATGGAAAACCTTGCGAACCATCGAATCTCATGGTCGATAAAACCCTTTCCTGAGAGTCCAATGATGAAAATCCTTGGCTCAATTTTTTTTCTTTGATAAAGGGAAGGTCAACACTTATCAAGGTCAAAAGGAGTCTAAAGGATAAGAGTGAACGATAATTCAACACTGTGATGGTAGGCAATGATGGGGGTAGTGTTTGATTATTTAAGGGGATGAACCCTGACGCTTCCCCCTGTCCCATCGACGAAATGTAGCATCCTTGTGCCTATTTTACAAGTAATTTAATAGAGTGTGATCCGACCAACTCCAAGCATTTTTACCTTTCAACATAAATACCCTTGTACCCTCTCGATGTAATTACCCTGGACTAACCTGACCAGCAGCAAAATTCCACCCCTACACTGTAGAAAGCCTTCTATCCAAACAGTTTCTTCCATCGAAGTACTAGATTTCAGGATTCCCTCCTGGATCCCTGACTGTACTGACATGCAAAAATTCAAATGTAATGTGAACAGGCATCTAGCTGCTCAACTCCCTACATAGTATCTTGGCAAATATGGTCCCAAATGTAAAAGTAGTAAAAAACAAGGGAAGCATGCATGGTCCCCCGTGAATGCACGCTGAACGAGGCATGCAAAAAAATGACTAAGTTCAGCATTTGCCCCCCCCCATTTATCCCAAAAGTCCTCAAGGGACGTCAATTTCTGGTGAAAATGAACAAACGGTGGAGTTTTAGGCCTTAACATATGTAAATTTGAGTTCTGCACCATGCAAAAAAAGAAATGACTAAGACCATCATCCGTTCTGTCACTTCGTTTTACTCATACCATGTTTAATGTTTGTGCAATATTACAAAAAATTCCAAGGCGTAATTATTGAGAAAAGTGCGGACAAACGGATGGACGAGGGTGAATTTATAGGTTCGCCCTCCTTTTGTTGAGGGGGGGACCAAAAAACTGTTTGTATTACATTTGAAAACAACCATGTTATAGTTAGCTGGAAATCAGTCCTGCTGTATTGTGTTCTACAGACAGGCAGTTCTAGGAAAGAAATATTGCTCGTGGAAGTTTTGTTTAGTTTTACGTATGGATGGAGAATAAGGGAAACTATTTTATTTATTAAGAGGTGATCCTGAATTGGTTTCACACTCACCGGATCTTAACCTCCTCCATTTTCATCTGCTACTTATAGCTTTGGTCTTTTAAAGACTAAGGTCAATAAGCATCTCCCGCCTTTGTGTTAATCATCTGTTGTTTCTTTAGCTGCTTACATCAAGTGACTTCATGCATTGTCTCAGCAACTTTCATAAAAAATGAATGGTTATATTCAATGCTACTAAGACAAAACTCCTTTCCTTTCGCAATTCAAAGAAACTTTTCCAACCATTAATTGTTATGGTAAATAACACCCTTTTTTAGAGTCCAATGATCAAAATTCTCGGCTGAATTTTTTTCTTGACATTTTTTTTTAAGGACCTGTTTGCGTCACATTTGAAAACGTTCATGTTATAGTTAGCTGGAAATCAGTCCTGCTGTATTGTGTTCCACAGACGAGCAGTTTTAGGAGAGAAACTTTGTTCATGGAATTTTTGCTTGGATTAAGGCATGGATAGAGAGTAAAGGTAATTGTTGACAATGGTTGTAGTTAGACGAGTGTTTGAGAATGTTTTACAGATGAGACTGTAGGTTTCCCGAGAGTCCAATGACCAAAATACTCGGCCAGATTTTTTTTTTTTTTAGATTTATTTTTTTGCTAAGAGAGGAGGGGGGTAAAGGGAGGGGTCATTGCTTACTTGAGCTGAAGATGTTTTGATCTCAATTTGTCGATTTGTATTCAAATTTGTCATTGGAAGAATTGGGGGTCATCGATGTGGAGAAAGTTGTCCGAAGTTTAAAATGGTTCGGTCATGTGCGGAGGATGTCTTGAGAAGATCCAAGGAAATTAGTTTTAACGGAAATCTGTGATCCGCAAAGTGTGTGAAATGGAAATGGAAAACGGTTGGTGGTTGAAGATGTGGAGGAGGTATTTGTTGGTGAATCAAGATGTGAATGATAGAAAATTGTGAAGACAAGAAATGAGGAATTGTAATGCTGTTAAAGATTTGAAAAAGATTTGGGGATGAGAAAAAGAATAGGAGGGGGAGGAGGAGTGGGAGGAGAATGATTTGGGAAGAAGAAAAAGAAGAAAAAAAGAAGAAGAGAAACAAGAGAAAGATGGAGAGAAAGAAAAGATTTAAGAATGAAAAAAAGAATAGGAGGGGGGAGGAGGAGGAGGAGGGGAGGAGAAGTGGTAGGAGAATGATTTGGGAAGAAGAAAGAGAAGAAAAAAAGAAGAAGAGAAACAAGAGAAAGATGGAGAGAAAGAAAAGATTTAAGAATAAGAAAAAGAATAGGAGGGGGGAGGAGGAGGAGGAGGGGGAGAAGGAGTGGTAGGAGAATGATTTGGGAAGAAGAAAAAGAAGAAAAAAGAAGAAGAGAAACAAGAGAAAGATGAAGAGAAAGAAAAGATTTGGGAATGAGAAAAAGAATAAGAGTGGGAGGAGGAGTGGGAGGAGAATGATTTGGGAAGAAGAAAAAGAAGAAAAAAGAAGAAGAAAAACAAGAGAAAGATGAAGATTTAAGAAAAGATTTAAGAATGAGAAGAATAGGAGGAGGAGGAGGAGTGGGAGTAGGAGTAGGAGGAGGAGGATTTGGGAAGAAGAAAAAAAGAAGAAGAAGAAAAAGAACAACAAGTAGAAAAAAAACAAGAAAAACAAGAGAAAGATGAAGAGAAAGAAAAGATTTAAGAATGAAAAAAAGAGTAGGAGATGAGGAGGAGGAGGAGGAGGAGGAGGATTTGGGAAGAAAAAGAAGAAAAAGAAGAAGAAAAAGAAGAGTAAAAAGAAAAGGAAGAAAAAGGAAATTGTTGAAACAATAAATGGGAAATTCTAATGCTATTAGATTTGAAACGAGAAAAACAGTAGGAGGAGGATCACGACTAGAGAAGAGGAAGAAGAGAAGGAAAACGAAGGAAAGAGAATGTATTGAGAAAAAGAATGAATTGAAGAAGAAGAAGAAATGAAAGAAAAGAAGAATGATTGTAGAAGAAGAAGAAAGAAAAGAAAAAGAGAAAAAAAGGAAAAGAAGAAGAACGACTGGGGAAGAAATAGAGGAAGGAGATTGGGGAAGACGTGAGGATGAGAAGAAGAAGAAGGAAAGTAAGAAAAAGAAGAAAAAGAGCAGAAAAATAAGAAGAAAAAGAAAGAAGAAAAAGAAAGAAGAAAAAGAGCAGAAAAAGAAGAAAAAGAAGAAGAAAAAGAAGAAAAAGGAAAAAGAAGAAACAGAATAAGAAGAAAAAAAAAGAAAAAGATCAACAGCAGCAGCAGCAGCATTAAAGAGTAAAATCCGAATAATATTAAGGGGGAAAAAAAGACGTAGAAGGAAGAAAGGAGAAGATGAAAAAAAAGGAAAAGAAGAAAAGAAAAAGAAAAAGAATTATAAAGAAGAATGGTAACAAAGAAAAATATTTAATCGAAAATAATTTCGAAAGGAAAAATAAACGAATTTTTAATAAGAAATAAAAAAAATTATTTGAAAGGAAGGCAATGCCGTAAATTTGGGCTGGTGCATCTGCTACTAGCCTGTCGCTCCTGAACAGAGTTCAAAAGAGAGTCGCCAACCTGATAGGTCCTGAACTGTCATCTAAGCTTCAGCCCCTGTCCCATCGACAAAATATTATATCCCTCTGCCTGTTTTACAAGTATTTTAATGGTGGATGCTCTGACGAACTACAAGCACTTGTACCCCCTCGACGAAAATACCCCCAACAAACCCGATAAGCAGCAAAGTCCCACCCCTTCACAGTAGATATCCCTAGATGTAAGAAAGCCTTTTAATCTAATAGCTTCTTCCCCAGAACTGCTAGACTTTGGAATTCTCTTCCATCTGTACTGACATGCAGAAGTTCAAGTGTAATGTGAACAGACATCTTGCTGTTAAACTTCCTACATTGCAACTTAGGTCCCTGATAGTTGCTCCCTAAATCAAAATGGCAATGTGCCTTGGGGTGAAAATGTAAAAAAAAAAATAAAATAAAAAATACTTAACACCAAGTTTATTTATTTATTTTTTATTCAATTTTCACCCCAAACAAGGCACAGTGCCACTTTGAAGTAGGGGGCTACTATCAGGGACTTAATTTGCAGGGGCATTATGAAGGGAAATGAGTAAAAAGATGTTTGTTCACATTACACTTGAACTTCTGCATATCAGTACAGTTGGGAAAGCAGAATCCCGGAAGGGAGTTCCAAAGACCTGCAGTTCTGGAGAAGAAACTATTGGAGTAAAAGGCTTTCTTGCACCTAGGGATCTCTACTGTAAAGGGATTAGACTTAGTAGCTTGTCGGGTTTGTCGGGGGTAGTTACGCCGAGGAGGTACAAGTGTTTGCAGTTCGTCAGAGCATTCACCATTAAAGTATTTGTAGAACAAGCAGAGGGATTCAACATCTCGTCGATGGGACAGAGGCTGAAGCCTAGATGACAGTTCAGGACCTATCAGGTTGGCGACTCTTTTTTGAACCCTGTCCAGGAGCGAGAGACAAGCAGCAGATGCACCAGCCCAGATGACAACAGTACTCCATACATGGGCGAATGGTGGCCTTATAGAGGTACAGGATACTTTCAGGCGTAAGTAGTTTTCTAGCATGGTAGAGGGAGCCAACCTTCCTTGCAGGAGCCTTGGCAATGCTCTCAATGTATCTATTCCAGTTCATATTTCCTGTAAACGTTAGGCCGAGGAGTTTAAAAGAAGTACTTTCAGGCAATGTGTTCTTGGCCATTGCTATTGGTGGTAGAGAAGGTTTCTTGTAGTTATTGAATGAAACAAGCTTAGTCTTAGCAGCATTGAATGTGACCATCCATTTTTGTCCCCAGTAATGACCGATGTTGATGTTGACAAATGTGTCGTTGGTGATCGAAATGAATCGCGAATAACTCGTCCCCGATTGATTTTCCAGTTTACCTATTTACAAGAAGTTCCGGGTTCGCGCCGTTTCTACTACATTTGAAAACTAAAATGTTTAATTCTACTAAAAGTAGAAATAAACATTTTAGCTTTCATAGTCTACTAAATGGTGTCTTTTTCTAGCTCAGTTTCCTGTGTTCTGCAGTGACTACTTATGTTTTAATTGGGTGTTTTTTTTTTCTTAGCATGGATACAAATAGCGTCACAGAAAACCAAACTAACTCTGGCAAGGACGTCTAAAATTACAAAAGTATTTATCAAAAACGCCCTAAAATCCAAGAAGCCATTAGTATTAAAAATAAAAACTTCAGACGTAAATAAAATGACACTTAATTTCCGCCAACAGAAATTAAATATAATATAGACTAAACTTTTTAGTCTATTAAAAATGGACAAAAGCCCGTTGATCTAGACCAAATTTGTGGATGAATATGGTTAAATGTGTGCTCATTTGTTTTTTCATTAAATACTAATCCCTAACTGTGTATTGCATGGGTACCATAATATTTAGTTCGCTACAGACAATAGTGTTCCATGCTTTCGCACTCATCAGTGCAGGAAGTGAGGATTATTGCTAGGCGAAGGATTCGAACCCTGCAACAAAGCCACCTTTGACTCCATTAACAAGGAACTAAACCCTTAGGTCATCGTCAACCGCCACGGATGAAGGGAAATTTTTTCATTAAAAACTTTTCATTTAAAAGCTTAATATTAATTCAGAAAATCTATAATAATTGACTGAGGGAAGTCACGATCTTGCAACAAAACAATATTATTATAGTAAATAATTATGTTAGCCGCGTTTCTTATCGTTGAATTAAGTCGGTCAATTTAGCTCTTATGCATAGATCATCATATAATGATTAGATCACTCTGACTGACGTTAAAAAAACATTTAAAAATATAATGTTTAATTTCACACGGTTAATGGTAGCCGAATGGATACGGTCCTTGCTAATCAAGCCAGAGATGACTTGTGTCACCGGGTTCGAATCTATCGACTGGTTTTAATCGTGACACCCTGCACTGAAGATTCCCAAGAATATGAAACACTAGTGTCTGTATGTATTAAATATATATATATATATATATATATATATATATATATATATATATATACATTTATTAGCAGGCCGCCCTATCGTAAAATACGCTTAAATATGATATTTTAATTAATGCAGATTTTGTATTTATTATATTATATTGGACCCAATATATAGTAAACTGATTTAAAAAGTTAAAAAAAAGAAGATTCGTGTGCCACCACCGAGGATCGAAACCAAAATGTTTAGCTTACGATTTATTTTTTCCCTTGATGTTAATGCCTGAGCAATGAAGACGTTTGCTACAAGGCTATAAATTAAAACATAAACCAATAGCTATTACGTTACGCATGCATATTCGTATTGCCGTCGTTCGCCCTTTATCTAGCAAATTCCATTTTTTAAAATTTTCACACTTTTGCACCAATTTTCTCCGGCTAAAACTCAAATATAAAGTTTCGCATGGGTTCGAATACCCTATATATGAAGTTTTATGTCTGTAGACCTAAAAATGGACAGAGAAGTTTGGTAGGCAATTGTTTAAAACAAATATATACACGCATACATAAATAAATATATATATATATATATATATATATATATAGACAACTTTTTGTGTTAACTATAATCTTTTTACACAAATATTATGCCAGTATAAATCATGTAGAATTGTTGGGACCCCAACTTCTCGTGTGTATATACCAATGCATTCTTTTTCTTTTCTTTTTTTTCACGTTATCTATGTGTGTGTGTATTTATATATTCATGTGTATTTATGTGTAATTATATTTATATGTGTATTTATGTGTATTTATATATTTATGTGTATTTATAAAAGTATTTATGTGTGTGTATGTATTTTCACATTATCTATGTGTGTGTGTATTTATGTGTATTTGTGTATTTATGTGTATTTATATTTATATATATTTATGTGTATTTATAAAAGTATTTATGTGTGTGTATTTTCACATTATCTATCTATATGTATTTATGTGTATTTATATATTTATGTGTATTTATAAAAGTATTTATTTGTGTGTGTATGTATATTCACATTTCTATCTATGTGTGTGTGTGTGTATTTTTCAAAACAAAGCGATCTCATTTATCAATGAAATTTTACGCTGAATGTACTCTTATGAACTTGCTTTTTTCGTGTGTGTGCGTGTGTGAGGGTTTTCCTTTTTTTTCATTCATATTTACGACTGTTTTTTTTTTCATTCATATTTACGACTGTTTTTTTTTCTTTTGCGGCATATCATCTCTTTTTTTAAGAACATTTTTTCGTGTGTAAGTATACGATTCTTTTTCTTTTTTTTCCTTTTGACATTGTGTGTATCTGTGCGAAAAATGGTCGACCATTTTTTCGTACCTTTCTAAATAGATATTCGTGTAGTGTTTTTTTTTTTGTTTTTTTTTATTCTATTATTGTT
>NC_136519.1:83353775-83373775 GCF_053919585.1 Euprymna scolopes
TGGTAACTAAAAATTTTCGACCCAAACTGATGAAAAAGCTTGCCCTATCTCTGAATACCCTTTATGTAAAAATTCAAATATTTAGACGAGAAATTGCCTAAGTAATTTGGAAGAGACCGCAGAGGTCAATTTTTTAAAAATTTTGACCCCTATTATGACCCCTAAAAATTTATTGTTTTGGGCTCAAATCAAGTTATTAAGTTAGATCCATGTCCAAGGAACCTATATTTAAAATTTAAGTGCGTAGACCCAAATTTTCGGAGGAGTTTGGTAGAGTTCTCAAAGGTCAAATTGTTGAACTTTGACCCCTTAATCCCCATATTTCTGGCCAAAAACCAATCACATCGATTTTCCCAAATCTCACCACCCTGTATATCAAATTTGGAGTCTGTAGACTAAAAATTGACAGAGTTATTGCGTAGGGAAATGTACACAAACGCACACACACACACACACACACACACACACACACACACACACACACACACGTTCACTTTTATATATATACTAGCAATGGGTGCCCGGCGTTGCCCCCCGGGTGTTTTGAGGTGCATACTGAGTAAAAGAAAAAAAAAAAAAAAACGGTCAATTTTTTAAACTTTGACCCCTTAAAATTTATTGTTTTGGGCTAAAATCAAGTTTTTAAGTTAGATTCATGTCCAAGGGACCTATATCTAAAATTTCAAGTGCGTAGACCCAAAATTGTCGGAGGAATTTGGTAGAGTTCTCAAAGGTCAAATTGTTGAACTTTGACCCCTTAATCGCTTAATTTCTGGCAAATTTCGAGTCTGTAGACTAAAAATTGATAGAGTTATTGCGTAGGGAAATGTACACAGACACACACAGACACGTTCACTTTTATATATATATATATGTATGTATATATATATATATGTATGTATATATATATGTATATATATATATGTATATATATATATATGTATATATATATATGTATATATATATATATATGTATATATATATATGTATATATATATATATATATATGTATGTATGTATATATATATATATGTATATATATATATATATATATATATATATATATATAAAAACAAAAATATATACGTATAGATAAATATATATGGAAACCATTTTGCGTTTACTATAACCTTTTTACGCAAATATTATGCAAGTATAAATCATGTAGAATATCTGCATGAATATAATTACACGTAATAGTTGACTAAAGATGATCATTGCATAAGAAAAGCGAAAAAACTAATAGGGAATTAATTAAAATAATGTTTAAAAGAATATGCAAATTAGCTAGATCTTTTGCTAGTGAATGCAATTCTACGACCCATATATAATAAAATTGTATTTTCTTTGTAAATAAATAGAAAAGCGGGGTTTTAATATGAATATCAATACACACACACAAGAGAAACGAATTTATAGGAGAATATATATATGTATATATATATATATATATATATATATATATATATATATATATATATATATATATATATATATAAAAGGAAAGCTTTTCTTTATTTTCCTATAGCGTCCAATGGTTCAGGGTTGCCTGACGAAGTCTCATTGGCTGAAACAGATGACTGTGTGTAGCGACCAAATGTAACTGTTCATATTCTAATAAATAAATAAATATTTAGCTTTTTTTTATCGAGCACTATCTAATAATTTCCTTGTATTCATTAGTCCCTACTTTTGAACATCTCAAACCTGAATTTATATATATATATATATATATATATATATATATATATATATATATATATATATATATATATATATATATATATATATATATATCCACAAATATGAAAAAGGAAATTTGTCTCTGTGTGTGTTAGTTTGTTCCCCATGGACTCGGAAACGGCTGGTCCGATTTCTATGAAATCTCACACGAAAGTACTTCATGTATCTGGCAGTGTTTTTAGATAGGGTTTCTCCCGGGATGTCTTTGATAAGTATGGATAATCGAAATAATCCGATGATGAAAGAAACAAACGATTTTGAACAAAGTTTACACCTTACACAGCCTAACATCACAAGTGCATCTGAGAAGTTTTATTATCACACAAGCAGAAAGGCTCGACATATAAATCAAAAGTAGGTTCTTTGATATGACAGAGGCGCGTTCGACATGAATGTTTCTGTTTAATGCCCAATTGCACCATGGTACTTAGCTTTTACATTTTAAACATAAATTCAAGCCACCACTGCACAAGCTGTAAGGCGAAGCATATGAAATCAACAGTAGGTTCTTTGATATAACAGAGGCGCGTTCAGAATAAATGTTTCTATTTAGAGCACAAAGTATGATAATTGACTTTTACATTTTAATCTTTAAATCCAGTCATTATATATAAAAATAATTTGATAAAATTAACAGTAGGTTCTCTACAGTGCAATATAAATTATGATGTATTGTTAACAAAGTTACTGTGAGAGGCATGTGAGCTTCCTCCTGGTGCAGTGAGCTGGGTCCCCAACTTAAGCAGGCAATCAATCGATTTGATTGAAATAGACGATTTCACCGATTTCGATGACATATGAGAAAATAAACATTCGTTGATCATCATTCAATCCCGGGCAACGTTGGGTCACCTTATTAGTAATATATATATATATATATATATATATATATATATATATATATATATATATATAATACATTACATTATATATATATATATATATATATATAATACATTACATTATATATATATATATATATATATAATACATTACATTATATATATATATATAATACATTACATTATATATATATATAATGCATTACATTATATATATATATATAATACATTACATTATATATATGTATATATATATATCATACATTACATTATATATATATATATATATATAATACATTGCATTATATATATATATATAATACATTACATTATATATATATATATAATACATTACATTATATATATATATAATACATTACATTATATATATATAATACATTACATTATATATATATATATATATAATACATTACATTATATATATATATATAATACATTACATTATATATATATATATATATAATACATTACATTATATATATAATACATTACAATATATATATATATATATACATTACAATATATATATATATATAATATACATTACATTATATATATATATATATATATATATATATATAATACATTACATTATATTATATAAACTTCAAAAAAGCGGATTTACTCTCTAACTAAAAAGTTCTCTTCTTTTGCTTTGAAACGTTTACACCATGGCAATATCAAGCCGACGTTTCCGGAAGTATAAGTGTCTCCAGAATCCACATGTACAGGATATACTTGACATTTTGTAATGGTTTTATCAAGTGTTTGTATAATGTTCAAACAATATCATGTTCACTCCCCTATATATATAGTCAGGGAAAATGGTCTGACACATTTGTAGGTTTAATAAAAGGCGAATAAAGTAAAACAACAAAAAAAGCATATTTGAGCCATTTTTTTCATATAATGTTATTTTTTATATAATGTTATTTTTTATATAATGTCATTTTTTATATAATGTCATTTTTTATATAATGTTATTTTTTATATAATGTTATTTTTTATATAATGCCATTTTTTTCATATAATGTTATTTTTTATATAATGTTATTTTTTATATAATGTCATTTTTTATATAATGTCATTTTTTATATAATGTTATTTTTTATATAATGTCATTTTTTATATAATGTCATTTTTTATATAATGTTATTTTTTATATAATGTTATTTTTTATATAATGTCATTTTTTATATAATGTTATTTTTTATATAATGTCATTTTTTATATAATGTTATTTTTTATATAATGTTATTTTTTATATAATGTTATTTTTTATATAATGTCATTTTTTATATAATGTCATTTTTTATATAATGTCATTTTTTATATAATGTTATTTTTTATATAATGTTATTTTTTATATAATGTTATTTTTTATATAATGTTATTTTTTATATAATGTTATTTTTTATATAATGTCATTTTTTATATAATGTTATTTTTTATATAATGTTATTTTTTATATAATGTCATTTTTTATATAATGTTATTTTTTATATAATGTTATTTTTTATATAATGTTATTTTTTATATAATGTTATTTTTTATATAATGTCATTTTTTATATAATGTTATTTTTTATATAATGTTATTTTTTATATAATGTTATTTTTTATATAATGTTATTTTTTATATAATGTCATTTTTTATATAATGTCATTTTTTATATAATGTCATTTTTTATATAATGTTATTTTTTATATAATGTTATTTTTTATATAATGTTATTTTTTATATAATGTTATTTTTTATATAATGTTATTTTTTATATAATGTTATTTTTTATATAATGTTATTTTTTATATAATGTTATTTTTTATATAATGTTATTTTTTATATAATGTTATTTTTTATATAATGTTATTTTTTATATAATGTTATTTTTTATATAATGTCATTTTTTATATAATGTCATTTTTTATATAATGTTATTTTTTATATAATGTTATTTTTTATATAATGTTATTTTTTATATAATGTTATTTTTTATATAATGTTATTTTTTATATAATGTTATTTTTTATATAATGTCATTTTTTATATAATGTCATTTTTTATATAATGTCATTTTTTATATAATGTCATTTTTTATATAATGTTATTTTTTATATAATGTCATTTTTTATATAATGTTATTTTTTATATAATGTCATTTTTTATATAATGTTATTTTTTATATAATGTTATTTTTTATATAATGTTATTTTTTATATAATGTTATTTTTTATATAATGTTATTTTTTATATAATGTTATTTTTTATATAATGTTATTTTTTATATAATGTCATTTTTTATATAATGTCATTTTTTATATAATGTCATTTTTTATATAATGTCATTTTTTATATAATGTTATTTTTTATATAATGTTATTTTTTATATAATGTTATTTTTTATATAATGTCATTTTTTATATAATGTTATTTTTTATATAATGTAATTTTTTATATAATGTTATTTTTTATATAACATTATTTTATATAACGTCAATCTCTGGTCCCCCCTCGCCAATCTTTCACGAAAAACATCCGTCTAGCTGAATCCACTGTGAAAAATTTCCCCCACTCTATATCTGTGCCTAAATCAAAACGCGGATTCCATGAACAAAGCTTCTTTCTTAGAACTACACGCCTGTGGAACTCTGTTCCGTCTGCCTGCTTCCCACCGGACTACAACTTGGATGTCTTCAAGTCCAATGTTAACAAATTCCTAATGAACCGCCCCCCCTTAAGTAAACACTTCATCAAATCTCCACACTAACGTAATGTACTTGCAATAACCCTTATCCCTGAGTGGCTTCCGGGCCTTGATAAGTGGTGATCACTGTGTAAAAAAAAAAAAAAAAAAAATTTGGGTGCAAAAGTGTGAAAATTAAAAAAATGAAATTTTCCAGGAAAATGTCGAACTGCAGTATTACGGATATGCATGTGTGACGTAATAGCTGTTGGTTTATGTTTTAATTTTTAGTTTTGCAGTAAACATGTTTTCATAGTACAATCATTAACGCCAAATGAAAAAAGTAAATTTTAAGCTAAACGTTTTGGTTTCGATTCTTAGTGGTGGTGCAAGAGTCATTTTTTTTTTACTTTTTAAATCATTTCTATATATCGGGTCCAATATAATATAATAATAAATATGAAATCTGCATTAATCAAAATAGCGTATTTTACGACCGGGCAATGCCAGGCGGCCTGCTTGTATTAATGTAGAGTTATGACTTCAAAAGATCCAGACAATTGATCTTAAGGGAACAGCGAGGATATTAAAAAGACCTCTCGGTTGGTTTCAATAAAAAGCAGGGCAATGTTGGCAGCTGGTTTGGCTGTCCTATACCCTGCGTTACAATCTTCAAAGAAAGAAAATAAAAAAAAGCAAACATAGGCATCCATACATGTGAGCAGAAGTCGTGATGTAAAAATAATGATGCCTATTAAGAATCGAATATGAGACGAGTGGGAGGATTAATGGATAGAGAGTGAAAGTGTTTGCTACCGTCTTTTTTGAGAACACATATGTAAACGGCCTCAGGTCAGCAATTGGATTCTGACCTCATCAAAACTGTTTGGTTGTGATCGTCTATCTTTCAGGAGGTCTTCATATGGTTTCTCAGCATTTCAGATATCAATCATACCAGTTATTATAGGTGCCACAGAGCTTATGAAGAAGAACCGGAAGTCTTGCCTAACTAATATTTCTGGTAAACCAAGTGCAAGAGAGATCCAGACAATTTCACTGAAAGGAACAACAAGGACACTAAAAAGAGCTCTCGTTTGGTTTTAATAAACAACAGGGCAATGTTGGTAGCTGGTTTGGCTGTCCCATACCCAGCATTACAATTATCAAAGGAAGAAAATGACAAAAAAAAAAAAAAGAATTAGATGAAGTCTAATTCTAATTTCTTTTCTTTATTTTCTGAGGGGATTAGCTCAAATGGTTGCCTATCAAAATCTGCAGCAAAACCCCGCAGCGATTATCAGTTGGCAATTCTGAAAAGAAACAGATGGCCGATTCCCAAGACAAATTTGGCGGCATAATCTTATTAATCTTCACGGAAATGATGTTTGGAAATGCAGAAATTGTCAGAATTAAAAGATGGATGTTAGTAAACACTCCATGTTTTTTTTTTCTTTTTTTCAACAACTGTAATCTTCCTATAGATTCTGCCCAGTTTGAAAGCATCTTTTTGCAAGGATTATATAAGAGTGGGAAGGCCAGGAGTAGAACTTGATTGTTAGAGGCTATAAATCTGAGCACCCCATGGGAGTATTTTTTTAAGGAGAGTGAGTGCTCAGCCCCACTTCCACTTCCAAGGTTGAGAAGCACTTAAATACAGATATGAAGCCAAGGAAAGAAGGGGTGGCAGTAATATGCCAAATATGGAAAGGAGATGAGCGACGTTTTTTATGACTGGTTTCCATAGTAACTAGGTCGCTTCAGCTACTACTGTTGCTACCAATGCACCGCTCTAGCGAAAAGAGAAGTAATAAGTAAAACAGGGAGAATGAACAAATAAAAGGGAGGTAATTGAGAGTAATTTTATTGAAAGCAGACGAGTGCCGTACATTGTTATTACATATGTGTACGTTATGTTTATGGGGCAAAAAATAAGACTAGAATTAAATATAGAACAATTGAATTTACTAGAAGCCTGGAAAAATCATGAATTATAATAGAAAAATGCGAGCATGAAAATTAATATGGTTAAGCTTAAACATGGAAAAGTAAAGGACTAGTTGTTAAAACTGGAAAAGAAAAGGATAAGATATTCTAGTAAAAAATATAATAAATTTATAAGTTAAGATATTGCGACATTAAGAATTGATTATATAATAACATAAATTGAATTAAAAAAATTCTTAATATTTTAAGTTATAAATTTATTATATTTTTCCATGTTTAAGCTTAACCATATTACTTTTCATGCTCGCATTTTTCTATTGTAATATATATATATATATATATATATATATATATATATATATATATATATATATATATATATGAACAAATAATTAATAAAACATGTTAAAAGACATCTTGAAAAAGAGTTAAAAACATATTTAATTTTAAAAAAGGAAGCAATACTCTCCTTCTCATCAGAGGGCACGAATTAGCAAAATGCAGGATCGGATTTTGCATATAAAAGTATTTAATGAAACTACAAGTAAGTCACAGATCTTACTTGGTTAAAAAAAAAGGGTGAGGTAAGGGGAATAGGAGGTAAAAGAAAAATGATAAAAAGATTTCACATGAATGAATTACTTTTAAATATTAACTCTTTAATATTTATAATATATTTTAAGTTTACCATTTTGATTACCTTGGTAAACTTACTGTAATTTTTATTTATTTATATATATATATATATATATATAAAGAGCCTTGTGTGTCCGTGTATCTGTGAATTCATTCTCTATGGACTCGAAAACAGCTGGGTCGACTTTATGTATCTAGCAGTGTTTTTAGATAGGTTTTGTGTCGGAGTGTCTCATGCTTATGTATTGATAATCGAAATAATCCGCTGAAAGGAGAAACAGGGGATTTTGACTAAAGTTAACACCTTATACAGCCTAACATCACAAGTGCATTTGAGAAGTTTTATTACCACACAAGTCGAAAGGCCCGACATATTAAATTAACAGTAATGTCTTTGATATGACGGACGTGTTTAAAATTAATATTTCTGTGTAAAGCACAATTTCACCATGATAATTGACTTATTCATTTTAAACTTAAATTCACACAAACAGTAAAGTCAGGCAAATAAAATCAACAGTAGATTCTTTGATATGACAGGGGCGCGCTCGAAATGAATGTTTCTGGTTCAAGTGAAGCATGATAGTCATCTTGAGTGTTATTCTCACAACGTTTCGACCGATATAACCTCCGACCTTGGGGTGTATCAGAAATCATTATGTTGTACTTGAGAATCTGTACGAACCCGTAGCACAACAGATAAAATGCTGAAGAAATAATCCTTTCTAAGTGACAGTCTTCAAGGGATTGGAGGTTCAATACTCAGTATGGGCGATGCTAAAATCGCAGATATGAATTACAGAAAACTTGTACCCAGTCATGGCTGAGGGAATGAGAGCAAGTCATCCCCGTGGATGAAATAAAGTGTTCCATTTGAAATTCGATATAGATTCCCGAGTTTGACAGAAATATTCCTAAGCCCAGTAAGACATACCTGAAGAAGGTCAGAAGATACATTGGCCAAAAGGTTGCAATAATAGCATCAAAGACAACAAACTCCCCCTCCACAATCACAACACACACGCAGAAACACCCAAACACACACACACATGCACTAACACACACACATACACACACAGACACATGAACACACACAAACCCATCCACACGTACACATATACACATGGACACACACATGCGCACACACAAACAAACACAACCACACGCACATGTACACATACACACACACCAACACCAACAGACACATGGACACACACACACAAACACGCATGCACACGAACACACACACACGACTACAAACACATACACACACACGAATACAAACATATACACAATGACGCAAATACACACACACACGAACACACACAGACATGAACACACACAAACCCACACACACGTACATATATACACATGAACACACACACGTGCACACACAAATAAACACAACCACACACACATGTATACATACAACACAAACAGACACATGGACACACACACACGAACATGCACACACACGAACACACACACACGACTACAAACACATACACACACACGAATACAAACACATACACAATGACACAAATACACAGACATGAACACACACACACACAAACACACACACAAACACGAACATGCATGAACACAAACAGAAACACATACACGAACACACACACACATGAAATCACACACAGAGACATGAACACACACAAACATAAATACACACACGAACGCAAGCACAAAAAAACAACAAAAAGAAAAACAAATCATAGGAAACTCCCATCCATCCGGAAATAACACAAATATAAGTTTCTTTGTTTTTGTCAATTTTCCCAGGTAACGACGGGAAACGAGTCCTGCTAGGAGTAAATAAATAAAGAATGTGCACGTTACGTTTATGCGAGAAAGACACATACACAGACGCACGAACAGTGGTCATAAAGTTTTATTACGATAGAGATTAGGGAATATCCTGACCTGGATGATTGAACAAAAACTGACAGAACTAATCTAGTGTCCGTGGATTAAATAAAACGAAAAGGTTCCAGTTGAAATTCCCCCATGATTATGGACCGCCAGACATCCTGGAAATAGATCACGCCGGAAAAATACTTTGAAAGGTCTCAAATGTGCAAGCCTCGCTCGAAGTTATCAAAAAGTTCAACAATTTCTATTAAATAAAACATGTAAGTCTATTTTACTTGCCTTGTCATGAGAGCAAAATTGAAATTAAATTTAAAAGGAATGAATGATATTAAAATAAAATAAACAAGCAAGCTGCCCGGCGTCGCCCGGTTGTAAGGTACGCTTAAATATGCTATTTTAATTCCTACAGATTACATATTTATTATTATAAAGAAAATTCTCTATCGATTATTATATTGAACCTAACATATAAAGTAGTGAGATCAAATATATATATATATATATATATATATATATATATATATATATATTATGTAAGGAACTTGTTTCTTATCGTTGAGCACTTTCAGTTGTAATAAAGTCGGTCAACTTAGCTCATATGCGTAGATCGTCATATAATCATTAGATCCCTCTGACTGCCATTAAAAGCATTTTATAAAAATAAATATTTAATTTCAACTGTATCTCTTGCGGTTGTCGGTAGCCGAGTGGTTCCGGTCTTTGCTAATGAAGCCAGGTATGACTTCTGTTGCCAGGGTTCGAATCTCTCGACTGGCGTTAATCGTGATACCTTGGACTGATGATTCCCAAAATGATGAAACACTAATGTCTGTAGATATTTAATTATTATAGTAAATAATTATATATATATATATATATATATATATATATATATATATATATATATTACATAGAAGTCAGCACTTATCAAGGCCTAGAGGCCACTCGAGGATAAAGGTTATAGAGTATACAGTAGTCCATGGGATAATACCGTAGTAATCGCTATTAGTGGAAATGTAGTAAATTGGATTACTTAAGACAACCAAGTTGTAGTCGGTTGGAAAGCAGGTAAACGGAACAGAGTTCCACAGGTGTGCAGTTCTAAGAAAGAAGCTTTGTTCATGGAATCTACGTTTAGGTTTAGGCACAGATAAAGAGTATGGGAAATTATTGACAGTGGCTTCAGCTAGACGGGTGATTTTGTGAAAGATTTGGCGAGAGGGAACCATAAATTGAAGCTCAGACGAGCACTTGCCATGGAAATAACGATAAAACAAAGACATGCTCGCAATGTCTCTTCTCTGGTTGCAGGGAAGAGAAAAGGGCATCCTCTACTAGGTTATTGTTGGAGACGCCCCTCCATGGGATTAATGGACTATCTCTTCCTCTAGTGACGTCACTTCCGGTATCGAGTACCGGTGCCCAGAGTGAGAGATTGGCTCTCGGCCAAGGAGGTTGTGTGCAATGCACTAGCGTTGAGGAAGTATTGCTTAACTCGCTTTGCCTGTAATATATGTGAGTACATGTGTCGTTTTCTATAAATCCTGTGTCCTTCGTTCTTATTACCATTTAACCCCATAACAACTGGTGATGACGGATTCGACTTTCACACAGGGGTACTCCACAAAAAAAATTCTAATTGACTGCAAAAGGACTTCGGATTTACAAGCTAAGAAGTCGGCTGGCAATTACGTTCTAAAAGCAAAATTCTAAATGCAAAAAAAGAAGAAAACGAACACATGGCAAAGTTAATCTTTTTTGGCTTTATATCTAAATTGAAAAGAACTGTACGAAACGCATTTTTGTAATACTTAAAGATTAATTTGGTTGCTCATTGAAAGAAGAAAGAAAAAAAAGAGAAAAATGTTGACCAAATTTCACTGTAATTGTCTACGGTTTATTCTTATGCAAATTCGGACATTTTTCAAATGAAGTGAAACGTTTTTTTTTTTGCCTTTGTTTTGTTTCTGCTAACTTTATGCAATATTTTAACGGGAGAGAAATGAGGTTTTTCCCCTTTTCGTTTTATTTGGACTAAAAGAAAGATTTTTTTCATTGAGTGGAATTTTCTGCAATATTCTATTTTTGACTGTCGGTTCTAAAGTGAAAAATTTTTTTCTGCCGAGTAGGGACAACTCCCCCTCCCAAACACAAAATAGCCATTTTCGTCAACTGCCAGACAATTCAACAATTATTTTAAAAGCTGGAAGTAAGAAAACTCAAGCTACACCTAATAAGTACCACCCAGTCACAAGACCTGGATCCCCTACAAGCCCGTGCTATCGCTGCAGTGGGAAACATTGGTCGAGTCAATGTTTTTACAAACATAAGTACTACAACGAATGTGGCAGGAAAGGCCACAAAGCAACCCAGTGCAGGAAAGAAAAAAACAGTGTCCGACAGACTAGATTCGACTTGGATTCGGATAAGAACCGGCACAAATATGTCACAGTTAACATCACAAATAAAACTGTGCATCTACAATTGGATTCCGGATCAGACCTGTCCATCATTAACCTTAAGACGTGGAAAAGGCTAACGAAACCAATCATGTGGAAGACGAACAAATAAGCTTGAGCTGTGACAGGGGATAAAGTGGAATTTTAGGGAGAGCTCACACTCCCGGTGACCTTAAATGGTGTTACTAAAAAAGTGAAAGTGTATGTACATAGGACATCCGAAAGATAGAAGGATCCCACCATTTTCCGAGAGACCTTAGTAACAGATTTGATGTATGTGTTCCATTTCAGATCAGGAATAAAGGTCAAGCCCAGAAGCTTGTCAAAACACGGAGCCTCTCCAAGACAAGCGCCATTCATTTCAGTTGATGCCAGATGGGGATCAGAGTGTTGATGATATACAGTTAGAAGCTTGGTTTTAGATGCATTAAAAGTAACCAGCCACCTCTTCCCCCATTTTACCACGCGCTCAAGATCAGAGAAGAGAGAATCAGAGAGAACTTGGTCATTTACAGCCGTTGATATGTTGCCATAGATGGTAGTGTCATCAGCATAAATGTCAATGAATGATCTAAGTATACGTTTTGGGAGATCATTGATGTAGATCAGGAAGAGAGTTGGACCCAGGATGGATCCCTGAGGAACTCCAGCATTAATACTGTGTGCTTCTGATTTCTGCCCATCAACCACTACTCTTATGAGCCTATCAGAGAAAAATGATTTAATAATTGAGAAGACATTTCCAGCTTTACTGTAGCTGGAAATCTTGTGAAGTAGTTCTTTATGCCATATGTATTTCAACCCATTTCGGATTTTTCCTGTTCTGGATTTTACCATCTTTTTCATTGGATTTTTATCACATTTTTTTCTCCCTTTTTTTCTGTTTTCCTTCAATGCATTAACCTGCAAAATTTATTGTATATTTTGCAAACCTCTTCCCTCTGATGAGAAGAATTGCATTCTCCGAAACTCCATGGAATAAGGCTTTTCTTGTTTTCTTTGTTGAATAATTAAAATTTTGTATCCCTTCCTTATAGATTTATAAGTTTTTTTTTTTTTAAATTTTAATAAATTTTCAATACCAAGATTTTCATTTTATATATATATATATATATATATATATATATATATATATATATATATATATATATATATATATATATATATATATATATATATAAAAGACTTTTGCGAAATCGGCTTATGCAAGTGCTAAGTCTATTTCTATTTAACAATTTTAGTTAAGGTCTTTTTTTTTTTCAGCCAAATATAAATGAATTCGCTTTTGTCATTATAAACATTTTAGAAATCGGATTATGCAGGTGCTAAGTCTGCGATAGGTTAAAGTTAATTTTTTTTTCCTTCTGGGAATTTAAACAGCATTCTTTATTTTTATTTTTGCATTTTTTTATTCAAAGCTTCTTAGATTATGCAGCCAGACTTTGTGGACACCATGCAGATTATGTAGCCAAACTTTGTGGGCACCATGCAGATTATGTAGCCAGATTTGTGGACACCCTGTAAAGAAGCTTTGAATAAAAAAATGTAAAAATAAAAATAAAGAATTCAATTTATATATATATATATATATATATATATATATATATATATATATATATATATATATATATATATATATATCCTGGCTTGAGGTAGCTGCTTGTCTAGCCCCACTGATGAGCTGTGAAACAGCGAAACAGTACTGTATGTGGATGACTCTCTCTCTCTCTCTCTCTCTCTCTCTCTCTCTCTCTCAATATATATATATATATATATATATATATATATATATATATATATATATATATATATAAGATTTGTGTGTCATCAGCTAGAATCGAAACCAAAACGTACACATCTCTAACCTCATACACATATATATAAATCTAATATATAAAAGCCTATATGTCTGTCTGTCTTTGTTCATATTTTCAAACCCCATATCTTCTGAAACTAAAAGCCGCCGAGACGTACCAGGGACCTCAAATGATTGGAATTTTTTATGGACCGTCCTTTTATGTGTCTTTAGCCGGTTAAAATAGTTACATATATATACACACATATATCGCATCAGTGAGTGGAGCCAATATGAACAAAAATTAATGTAGTTTGCTTGAAGCATTGTTCAATGTGTATATAAAGAAAGTTTAGGTTTATTATATGATGCAGAAATGTAATGGATAGACACAAGTTGAAGCAAATTAAGATTTGATGGTAGAATAAGCTATGCAGCTTCACCTTTGCTAATCCATTATATATATATATATAAGGTTGTTCCGAAATCGTGTCTGGGGAGTCGGCTAATTTCAGTTAATGTTTGTAGATGTGATATCTACCGCCTGCATACCAGCAGTAACTATCTTAGTTGTATGACGCGTTGCTTGTCACATCGTAGAGTGTAGAAATGAATAAAAAAAATATAAGAATTTAAAAGAAAATCGAGGCATAGTCAATAGATTGCGCCGTGGCCCATATCGTTAGGTCGTCAGTATTGCACACTTCATGAGTGCGACGACCTGGGTTCGCGCCTATGTCGGAGCACGTCACTGATGAGATGCAGTACATCGAAACCCACTTTAGGTCTGGCGTTGTCCGTTGTCAATGCAATTGCTCGATTCTATCTAATTCTGGGTTCTATCTTTATCGTAAAAGGTGTATGTGAACGGGTATATATATATATATATATATATATATATATATATATAAAAGTGAACGTGTGTGTGTGTGTGTGTACATTTCCCTACGCAATAACTCTATCAATTTTTAGTCTACAGACTCGAAATTTGATATACATGGTACTGAAATTTGGGAAAATCTTTGTAATCGGTTTTCGGCCAGGAATTTGGCTGTTAAGGGGTCAAAGTTCAACGATTTGACCCTGGAGAATTCTACCAAACTCCTCCGAAAATTTTGAGTCTAAACACTTTAAATTTTAGATATAAGTTCATTGGACATGGATCAAAACAATAAATGTAAAGGGGTCAAAGTTTAAAAAAATTGACCACTTTTTTTTTTTTTTTGCTGAACATACACCTGCAAATACCCGGGCAACGCCGGGCACCCATGCTAGTATATATATATATATATATATATATATATATATATATAAACACAGCAAAATGGCAAAATTGAGTCTGATTAGTACTGGTCGACTCAGGAGAGGTGTGGTTGAGATTGCGCACCTGCCACAAAAAATTTCACGCGCAGGAACCCCTTTTTGGTATCCACAGTCTCTCAAAGACTGAAAGAGCCTGTATAATGCTAAATCATGGTGTTTAGAAAGGTCGTTTGGTAGAGGAAAATTGCTGTTTTTGTATTTGGCTTCGCAGAACATGATTGAGTTTTTCAAAAGAGAAAAAAAAGCAATAACATCAATGTTTGGTGCATTTTATGTCAGGGAGCCAGTATCTTTAGACAGCCTGATCTGGAAACACCAGATTTGAAATCGTGGTAAAAAAATTGCTTTTTTTTGGCAGTCATGATTGGACTATGTGAAGGAAGCTCGTCACTATGATAGAGTTCCTGACAGCAGAAGGCGCTGCTCGAGTGGACAATCCATCTGAGAATGCGGGTCGTCTATGGTAATGGATCTGTTTATGACAGCGTCGTGTCGCGCTAGGTCAAGGGATACGAAAATGGTGAAAACGGACATTTGAATATATGTGACAACCAAAGAATTGGACAACCCTTGGTCAGCAACTGAATGTCACGGATTGAATCTGGGAGAGACCATGCCTCACTAACCAGGAAACTGCCTACAGGAATGGAATTTCGTAAATCTTGATCAGATAACATGTTAATATTAATTTGAATCCAAAATATAGGGTCCCCAGTAGTGTAGCGCTTATTACCGTTTTTCTTTCTCCCCCCCCCCCATCTCGACACCAGCTTAAAAATCTTTAAACATCGTCCATCTTCCCCAGCGTACACTTTTCTTCCACAACCTCAGGCCGGTAACAGCCTGCCATTTCTGTAATACAAGAATTAATGGATGTAGTTTTTTTTGCTTTTTTTTTTTCTGGAGAGCTAATGAGTTTTAGAGTCAGTAAATATGGCTAGAAACGAACACTTGTTTAGTTTATTATTGTAACGTTGTTGTTACACTTGAACCGTATTCGTTACAATTCAAACTTCTCTTGGACTCCCATGCCATCTGGCACCGTAGAAAAGGAACAAACAAACAAAAAATAAAAATCCGGGCCAGCATATTTTTCTTTTTAACAAAAATATTTATTACCGCTACCCTCTCGTCTCAACACAACTTAAAACCCTAACTCTGACCCTAACCCTCTCGTCTCGACACAACTTAAAAATCTTTGACCATCGTCCATCTTGCCGGGTGTATACTTTTCTATTCCGACCTCACACCGACCGTAGTAAGTTCAAAATTACCAGATGATCGGATTTAACCCCGGATCAGATAACTTATTTATGTAGCGTTTATTACAGTTTTTCTTTCTGCCCCCATCTCGACACCAGCTTAAAAGTCTCTAACCATCGTCCATCTTCCCCAGCGTACACTTTTCTTCTCCGACCTCACACTGACATTAGCCAGCCATTTCTCGCCATTGACTTTACACACCCATCTTTTTCAACTGCACTTTTTCTTCTCCCGACCACGTGGTGTCCTTTTTTGCTTGTTACCAATTACAAACCATGCTATATTTAGATATGAGTTTAATTCAATATTTACATAAAAGAAGTGAGTTTTGTGCTGTATTTTCTTTTATACAGAGTCACCACTTATCAAGGCCCTGATGCCACTCAAGGATAAAGGTTAATGAGTGTCAGGTGGGGCATCACCGTGGTGATCAGTTATGGTGGAAATTGGATAGGAATCAATTTATTTTAGAGGACGGATCATCGTTAATGGTGGAAATTGGGTATAATTTGATTATTTAAGGGAACAACTCATCAAGAAGTTGTTTACATTGGACTTGGAAACGACCATGTTATAGTCAGCTGGGAAGCAGCTCTGTGGTATTGTGTTCCCCAGACGAGCAGTTTCTGGGGAAAAAATCTCTGCTCATGGAATTTTCATTTAGTTTTAGGCACAGAGAGAAAGCAAGGAGAATTGGTAATAGTGGTTGTAGCTAGTCGAGTGCTTGCCGCAAATGCCTTACAGGGGAGAAGCATAGACTGAAGCTCAGTCGAGAACCTGCCATTAAAATAACGATAGATCAGAAATAAGCTTGCAGCTTCTCTTCTATGAGAGAGAGGCGGCAAAGAGGAGAAAAGGTTATCGCTCACCCGATTTTGAAGTCAGTTTTGTACTCTCTCTCCGAGTAGCTCCTTACCAGATGTGGCATTTTAGGACGTATATTTGACTCCTGTATAGGTAGAGGCAGGTGTCGGGAGTGAGATACCTTCTGGAGTGGTAAAATGACGCAACTATTTATCCAGCAACCTTGGCAACAAATTTGATGTAAGTCTTATATTTCAGGTCATGAGTGAAGGTCAAACCCAGAAGCTCGTCAAAGTCATGTGTTTCACGACGCTCTGCCATATAACATACTTTTTAAAAGTCTCCCTCCCAGCCGCTTTATGTGACCCTTTTGTGTTGTATTTTCTTTTATAAATACTATAGAGTCACCGCTTACCAAGATCTGGAAGCCACTCAATGATAAAAATGATTGTCAGGTGGGGCAACACCATGATGATAATTATGGTGGAAATTTTTATTTTTTATTTATTTTTTGTTTTTACACAGTGGTCACCACTTATCAAGGCCCGGAAGCCACTCAGGGATAAGGGTTATTTCAAGTACATTACGTTAGTGTGGAGATTTGATGAAGTGTTTACTTAAGGGGGCGGTTCATTAGGAATTTGTTTACATTGGACTTGAAGACATCCAAGTTGTAGTCCGGTGGAAAGCAGGCAGACGGAACAGAGTTAGGAGTTAACTTAAGAGTACAGCTCATCAGGAACTTGTTTACGTTGGACTTGAAAATGATCATGTTATAGTCGGCTGGGAAGCAGTTCTTTGGTATTGTTTTCCACAGACGAGCAATTTCTGGGAAAACTGGAATTTTTTAGTTTTAGGCACAGATAGAGAGTGAGGGGAATTGGCTGATAGTTATTATAGCTAGTCGAGTGATTGCCATAAATGCCTTACAGGGGAGAACCACAGAGTGAAGCTCAGTCGAGTACCTGCCATTAAAATAGCCATATATCAGAAATAGGCTCGCAACTTCATTTCTATGACAAAGAGGCAGCAAAAAGGAGAAAAGGGTATCGCCCACTAGATTTTGAAGTCGGTTTTGTATTCTCTCCAGGCAGGAGGGGGTGCTCTGAACAGAAAATAACACAAGTATTTATCCAGCGACATTGGCAACAAATTTGATGTGTCTTCTATTTCAGGTTATGAGTGAAGGCTAGACGCCAAAGCTTGTCAAAGTAGGGAGCTTTTTTGAGATGAGAGCCATTTCATATCAATTGGATCCAAATAATATTCGTTTTGCAAAAGGACATTTGATTAATTAACTATTTGATGGAGCTTGTCGAAGCACATTTCACTTTTCATGCTTACACTGAGTGAGATCATCTCTCATTCTTTTCTAGTAAAGTAGTTAATCCTAATATTTTGAATATCTTTCTGTAAATTAATTTATTTTTACTATTTTTATTAGTTTTGTCATTTTTCTTTGTGTGTGCCTCAATCTCAATATTACATTCGAATTTTTATATCTAGGCACTAGAACCCAGACCGAATGATACAGGTCTTGACGACTATGCCTCTCAATGTATCTATCTCTCTCGAGACATTCATGAATTCATTGTTGCTCATTAGTTTTGATGTTGCCTAAGTATTCAGACTATCAACCTATGTTTTTTTGCTGCCGTCTTCTGCTTCTTCTACCCATGATATTTCCTGTCAAACTAATCTGTTTTATTCCGATTTTTCTGTAGACATGGTCCAGGAATCTCATTTGTCTTTTTCGTATGTTCAATATTACTTTCAAATTTTCATGTCTAGACATTAAAACCCAGATTGAATGAAATAACGTCTCATTTTTCTTTTTAGTAAAGTAGTTAATCCTAATTATTCCCAGCATTTTATTATATGTGTGATTCTTCTTTGAATGCCTTGCAATCTCAATCTGAAATTCCAGTTTCCATGTCAAAACATTAGAACCTCTTTTTAGTGAAGTAGTTAATCCTAATCATACCAATCTTGTTTTTGTTTTTACATGGGGGTCACCACTTATCAAGGCCCGAAGGCCACTCAGGGATAAGGGTTATTGCATGTACAGTAATCAGTGAGATAGTATTGAAGTAATCATTAGTATTGGGGGTTTTGATAGAGTGTCTTACTTAAGGGGGCGGTTTGTCAGGAGTTTGTTTATGTTGGACTTGAAGACGTCCAAGTTGTAGTCAGGTGGGAAACAGGCAAGCGGCAGAGAGTTCCACTGGCGTGCAGTTCTAAGAAAGAAGCTTTGCTCATGGAATCTACGTTTGGATTTAGGCACAGATAAAGAGTGAGGAAAATTGTTGACAGTAGTTTCAGCCAGACGGGTGTTTCTCGTGAAAGATTGGCGAGGGGGAACCAGGGATTGGAGCTCAGACGAGCACCTGCGATGGAAATAGCGATAAAACAAAGACAGGCTCGCACTGTTTTAGTATTTTCAGTAGTCTTGTCACTTTTCTTTGAATGCCTTGCAATCTCAATCTGAAATTCCAGTTTTCATGTCAAGACATTAGAACCTCTTTTTAGTAAAGTAGTTAATCCTAATTATTTCTATGTCTCTTTGTAACTTTACTCTTACTTGCTTCATTAGTTTTGTCATT
>NC_136519.1:83381275-83393775 GCF_053919585.1 Euprymna scolopes
TCTCATAAGTACTGTTCTATACAAGACGTGTGAGTTTCACATGCATGAAGAATATGTCCAACAAGCCACTGAAGGATTTTGAATTTAAATAGATTCTTTATTTTTTATGATATCTTTCTGTAATCTAAGACGTTGGTCAATTTCAAAAAATTGCAAAAGTATGAAATTAATTTGTGAAACAGCGTATCTTTTGCATATATATATATATATATATATATATATATATATATATATATATATATATATATATATTATATATATATTACAAAGGAATCACCACTTATCAAGGCCCAGAGGCCACTCGAGGATAAGGTTTTAAGAGTGTACAGTGGTCAAAAGGACAATATCATAGTAATCGTTCGAAGTGTAAATTTAGTAAATTGGATTACTTAAGGGGAACGGCTCATCAAGAACTTGTTTACATTGGACTTGAAGACGGCTATGTTGTAGTCAGCTGGAAAGCAGGAAACCGGAACAGAGTTCCACAGGCGTGCAGTTCTAAGAAAGAAGCTTTGTTCATGGAATCTACGTTTAGGTTTAGGCACAGATAAAGAGTTGGGGAAATTATTGATAGTGTTTCTCAATTAATTTGTGAACAGATAGACAAACAAACAAACAGAGAGGTATACAACTTTATTATAAAAGATTCGTTCCGAATTTTAATTGCTGACCTTGTTGGCATGTTTTAGTTTAGTCCAAAGGCACACAATCCGGGTTTGTTTTACAATAGACCGAGGTACGAAACAATATGGTACAATCACGTTGACACACCGGTTCTTGCCAGATCACCAAAGTTAAGCAACACTGAGCCTGGCCAGTACCAGATGGGTGACCATTTTGGGAAGGCGAGGTGCTGTATGTACAGCGAGCTAAAATACTAGGTTGAGAAACTAGCGCGGTCTATCCTTCTCTTGGGGGTAGATGGGACTCTCTTAAGCCGTGGTAGGCACTCCATCTAGTGATGACGTCACGATAAAAAATACCGTTGATAGTCCTAGCGAAACATCAAGTATTCAGCTACAGATAAGATTTGAATTACACTACAAACTCGTGTAGTGAGTTCAGTTTCGGCTACGGCCGCGCTGGACTGGCCTGGACTGGACGAAACAGTGGTCAAAAAATATATAGCAAATAAATGTTACCAAAGGCAAGATAAGTTACTCTTCTACTTAACTGGATAAGTTTTTGGTGTTTGAACTTATTTTAAAGTATTTTTAAGTTTGAAAAGCGAGTTGTGCTGAGAACTTAAATTAAAACGAAAACAAACATGGCGCCATGATGCTCTTGTCTTTGGAATCCTCAAGAATCGTTCCAAAACTTTTAAACAAACAAATAAATAAAAGACATTTTATGTAGATATTCGTTCCGAATTTCAATTTCTGGCCTTATTGTTATTTCCCAAGTTTAATCCAAGGACACAAAACTGGAGTCTTTTTTAAATTTTTTTTTTACGATAGATGATGATGATGCTGATGATGGTGGTTGTTGTTGTTTTTTTTTGTTTTTTTACGATAGATGATGATGATGATGATTGTTGTTGTTGTTGTTGCTGCTGCTGCTGCTTTTTCATTTCGTATGAATCAGATGATTTTTGTTGCCATTTGTTTCCCTGATATCTCTCTAGTTAGAATTATTTCTAGAAAGATATTACATACTTACGGCAGGGACCATGTGAAGGTTGCCCACATCCATAAGTGAAAGTTTTTTTTTTTTTCTGTGGATACAAATTTGTCAACAGTGGTGGTTATGGTGGTGGTGTTGGTGCGCGTAATTTACATGAAAATCCGGGTTTGTTTTGCAATAGACCGAGGTACGAGAACGTGGTAGAGAAACAAATAAATGTTACCAAAGGCAAGATAAACATCCTTTCTAACGTAGGTGGAAATGTTTTCATTCATTTTGTAGTAGGTTCCAGCAAGAATATCTTTCATGAGAAACTACTACATAGATAACTGTAGACAGTGCCTGGCGAGACAAACGTATTAACTAAGAAACATTGGACTGCGACCTAGAATTAGTTGGGTGAGTAGTCGCTTAAACAAACTCAAAACATTTGTATCCCCTCGTCGTAGATACCCCTGACTAACCCGGCAAGCAGCAAAATCCCAACCCTACACTGTAGAGATCCGTAGATGCCGGAAAGCCTTCTCAAAAACCTACTCAAATAGTTTTTTCTTCAGACTGTTAGACTTTGGAATTCTCTCCCGGGTCCCTGCTTCCCTGACTTGTATGGGCACGCATAAGTTCAAGTGTAATATTAACAGACATCTTGCTGCTTGGTTCCCTACATAGTATACCTGTAAAGTTGGTCTTAAATAGTAGACCCTTACATCAAAATGATTCTGTCTTGTTTGGGGTGACATAACAAAAAAAAAAGTGAAGAATACATGGCCCCTCCCCCGTGAGTGCACAGTGGACGAGGCATAAAAAATGACTAAGTTCAGCACACACCCCCATTTAGCCCCCAAAATCCCCAGATCCTGGTAAAAATGAACAAACGGTACAGTTTTAGGCCTTAACATATGTAAATTTGAGTTCTGCACCATGCAAAAAAAAGTTGTTTTTTTTACATAGGCATCGCCACTTATCAAGGCCCAGTGGCCTCTCGAGGATAAGGGCTCAGCACCATGCAAGACTGCTAAATAGACATACACAGAAAATTTTGAACAAATGTGGTAAAATAGTTCCCAAAGTTGGAGTGTTTTTATTAGCCCTAAAAGAGCCCCTGGGGCACACCCAAGAGTTATCGCGAAGTATAGACAAACACAATTATATAGAAATCAGTTAGTTACAACTTTTTCAGAAAGTTTTATAAAAATCCAAGGCATCAATTTTTTGTTAATAAGCACAAAAGTATCAATTTTAGGCATTTTTAACCCGAAAGGGACCCGTAGGGGGGGGGGCAACTGGAGTTTTCCCAGAAAATCCGTTCTGTTACGTTTTATTTACTCATATCATGTTTAATGTTTGTGCAAACTTAAAAAAAAACAAACAAAAATAACAATTCCAAGGCGTAGTTATTGAGAAAAGTGTGGACGGACGAACGGACAAGGGTGAATTTATAGGTTCACCCTAATCTTGTCGGGAGGGGTGGGGACCAAAAGTGAACGTAACAAACATAGGACATACAACAATAACAAAGCAATAAAATGGATGGAATACTGTGCCACATCTGGGCAGGAGCTGCTAAAATAGCCTATCCTGCGTTGACAGAGTACAAAATAGACTTCGTGGCTTAGTGGGGGATGCCCTTTTCTCTACCCTGCAACCTCTCTCCCACAAAAGAGATGTTGCGAGCCTATCCTTGTTTTATCGTTATTTCCATGGCAGATGCTCGTCTGAACTCCAATCTCTGGTCCCCCCTCGCCAATCTTTCACGAAAAACACCCGTCTAGCTGAATCCACTGTGAAAAATTTCCCCCATTCTATATCTGTGCCTAAATCAAAACGCGGATTCCATGAACAAAGCTTTTTTCTTAGAACTGCACGCCTGTGAAACTCTGTTCCGTCTGCTTGCTTCCCACCGGACTACAACTTGGATGTCTTCAAGTCCAACGTTAACAAATTCCTAATGAACCGCCCCCTTAAGTAAACACTTCATCAAATCTCCACACTAACGTAATGTACTTGCAATAACCCTTATCCCTGAGTGGCTTCCGGGCCTTGATAAGTGGTGATCACTGTGTAAAAAAAAAAAAAATGTCGGTACTGATGCATTCATTGATCCGTGCTGAAATAATGACCTTATTATTTAGAAAGCCATTCTTAACATGGGGACGGGGTGTGTTACGTACATATTCTGTATTTTCACCTAACAATTTAATAAAAGCAGGTATCGTAAAATTTTAATTAAACTTGAAAATACTATTTAAAAATAGCGCGGATTAATAAGTGCACTAGCACGAAAATGACCATTAGCTCACCACACCACCACCGGGTGGAAACTATCTTTATATGATAGGAATATTCGACCAATGCCGGAATATGCTCATCCTTGTGAAAACATGTTTCTCTCATAGAATTCTTGAGTCAACTCTTTGTGTGGCGTAGGTATAGAATCTAGGACAGCGTCAGCGTCACCTTAAATTCTCTCACGGGGAATTCGACCCACCGTGGCGGAAGCATGCTCTCGCATCTGCACTGTCTTGGTGTTCTTCTTATTTCCTTGCCAAGCAAGTGTCAGATGTTATGCCTCTTTTATGAAATTGGTTATAGATGAGAAAAATCGTTATTTATTATTAATTTTTTGGGTTTGTATTACTGTACACATAGATTCGAAAAAGTTGTCAAAAAACAAATATATAACAAATAAATGTTATCAAAGGCAAGATAAGTTACTTTTCTACCAAACTGGATATATTTTTTGTGTTTTTATTCAATGTAACATGTTTATTCAGCTCGAAAACCATACAGTGTTTACCGATGTATTGGAACATTCAAGATGGCGTCTGATTCTCTCTTTAACACGGTAAGTGTGGGAAAAGATGTTATAAATAAAAAAAAAACAGATAAAATACTGTTAAAAACTCGCTCAATAGATGTTACCGTGACATAGGTTGACATATATTCGGCGGGTTTTTAATAGTATTTTGTATAGTTTTTTTATTTATAACACCTTTAAGTTTAACATTAATAGTATTAATACACAGTACAGAGAACAGAAATATCCCGTCTGTGTGTGTGTGTGTGTGTGTGTGTGTGCATGAGAGAGAGAGAGAGAGAGAGAGAGAGAGAGAGAGAGAGAGAGAGAGAGAGAGAGAGAGAGAGGTTGGAGAGAAGAAGAAAAGGCTGAGCCAATCAAATTATAGATACGTGTCTGCACCTTCTCAAGAGATAGAGAATGACTTCACGTGTCAAAAGGTGCTTAGAGCGATAGAGAAAACCGACACTTACGGAAGCAGAAAGAGCAGTTGTTGGATAAAGGAGTGGATACACACAAATTTCAGGTTAGCAGAGAACAAAGAAAATACCATTTCGGACTTTGACCTCTGATGTAACAAAGAAATAACCATGTCGGACTTTGACACACATATTAACCTCAAACGAAACAAAGAAAATACCATGTCGCACTTTAACACACATAGTGACCTCTGTTGAAACAAAGAAAATACCATGTCAGACTTTGACATACATATTGACCTGTGATGCGACAAAGAAAATACCTAGTCGAACTTTGACACACATATTGACCTCTGATGAAACAAAAAAAAATACTATGTCGGACTTTGACACATATATTGATCTCTGATAGAAGAAAGAAAGACTTTTTCAATAAAACCAAGAGGTTTGACGAACAGAGAGAGAGAGAGAGAGAGAGAGAGAGAGAGAGAGAGAGAGAGAGAGAGAGAGAGGCACGATCGTTACGATATTAGCTAGACAACCCCAACCTTGCCTTTCACGACCCTTGCTCAATACGTCCGACGTCAACTGCAGGTGAAATGATATTTAAATAAAAAAACAGTTTTGCGATGAAACCGTATCTGTAGTTTGATTGTCAAACGGCTGAAACAAACTAGATAGTATATATTTATTTAGGAGTACGCATCTTCGTAGAAGTGCAACAAACATGATTATACATACGTGAACGATAAGCAGATAAATTGTTACAGAGGGACAGACTATATAACATAGTGGATCTGATAAATGAACTCCAAGAATAATTTGACGATGAAGAAAAGTCAAGAATAGTATTCAAGAGCAGAAACATCCATAAGAATCTCAGGAAAAAAAAAGGGACACACCTACGATTGAAAGACAATAGCTGTGTCTTAACAGGATTAAACGAAACAAGCCATTTCATACACGAATGTATTTAGCTCTCTCCCACTGCAAGAACTGTGATACCAGGGTTGGAAAGTAAAATTGAGAAGTCAGCGCTGTCGAGGAGGGGCACTGTGACCTGCAAAAAAACTGCCTGCCCAGCCCCGTCAGCGTTCCCCGGTGACAGCGCCTCAGGCAATCAGCAATAAACTAACCCCATTTCTCAAAGAGAGGAGGCAAAGCCTGGGAGGGTAGACCTCCTAGGATTGCACAGAACTTTACTCCCACTACAAGGACCGGACCCTTACTGGAATGGTGAATGCCAGTCAACTTATGGATTAGCCGCATATTTCAACTGTTTTGTGGCAGATAGGTAAGAAGCAACGCTTTCTGGGTTTCTTTTTATTCCAGTTGAAGTTCTCAGAAACCAAGGTGGCCCCTTTCTGGGGCAAACACTTTGTCCCAATATTTCATACATAGATATTCCAATATTTCATTAACGTTCTCCTTTACCTTTCAATCATACCTTGTAAAAAAAAAACAGTGTAGGTTAGCCATACTGAGGAGATCCTTTTTGGGCTGCAAATACTCTGTTATTTTGAATATTTAGTCGGTGTTTACTGGCAGGGAAAAATATCCTTATACTGGGTTGTCCTGATAAACTTCCAAACAAAGACGCTTGAAAATAGTATTTAGCAAGCGTTCAAGTTCTCTCCAATAGGGATTCAATTTTTCTCCAGTAGGCATTCAAGTTTTCACCACTAGGCGATCAAGTTCTCTCTAGTAGGCATTCAAATTCTCTCCAATAGGGATTCAATATCTCTCCAGTAGGCATTCAAGTTTTCACCACTAGGCGATCAAGTTCTCTCTAGTAGGCATTCAAATTCTCTCCAATAGGGATTCAATATCTCTCCAGTAGGCATTCAAGTTTCCTCCAATAAGAATTCAAGTTCTCTCCAGTAGGCAATCAAATTATCTCCAATAGGGATTCAATTCCTCTCCAGTAGGCATTCAAGTTCTTTCCACTATGCGATCAAGTTCTCTCTAGTAGGCATTCGCGTTCTCTCCAATAAGAATTCAATATCTCTCTAGTAGGCATTCAAATTCTCTCTAATAGGGATTCAATTCCTCTCCAGTAGGCATTCAAGTTTCCTCCAATAAGAATTCAATTTCTCTCCAGTAGGCAATCAAATTCTCTCCAATAGGGATTCAATTCCTCTCCAGTAGGCATTCAAGTTTCTTTCAATAAGAATTCAAGTTCTCTCCAGTAGGCATTCAAATTCTCTCCAATAGGGATTCAATTCCTCTCCAGTAGGCATTCAAGTTCTCTCCACTATGCGATCAAGTTCTCTCTAGTAGGCATTCGCGTTCTCTCCAATAAGAATTCAATTTCTCTCCAGTAGGCAATCAAATTCTCTCCAATAGGGATTCAATTCCTCTCCAGTAGACATTCAAGTTTCTTTCAATAAGAATTCAAGTTCTCTCCAATAGGCATTCAAATTCTCTCCAATAGGGATTCAATTCCTCTCCAGTAGGCATTCAAGTTCTCTCCACTATGCGATCAAGTTCTCTCTAGTAGGCATTCGCGTTCTCTCCAATAAGAATTCAATATCTCTCCAGTAGGCAATCAAATTCTCTCCAATAGGGATTCAAGTTCTCTCGAGTAGCCATTCAAGTTCTCTCTATTAAGTTCAAATTCTTTCCAGTAGCCATTCAAGTTGACTCAAATAAATATTAAATTTCTCTCTAGTAAATATTTAAATTCTCTTCAGTGGTTATTCAGATTTTTCCCATAGGTATCCCAGTTCTCTCCAGTACATAATCACGTTCTCCCTATAAGTATTCAAATAATCTAGAGAATAGAGTGCTATCGTTATGTTCATCTTCTGAACAATATCCTAAGCAATTTGATATTATTTTATTAAACGAAAGGAAATCATAAGTTTAAGTCGAAATAATTTATTTTGAACGAATGCCAAACTTTTTTTTCCCCGCCTAACAATCGTTCGGCGATCATTTTAACTGCAGAAGTGGAAAAACCATCCACGATAACTATTAATAATTCAGATTTGCGTCAATGCACTGGCACAGCAGACAGAAGAACCGGTTTATAAATAACCAGATGTATTCATCCGGCGTTGTCTGGGTGGAGACATATTTCCGAGTTGACAAATCAAAGAAAAGTATATTACTTATATATCAGTGACCCGTTGAGTCACAACCGCTATTGTATTTCAATTCCATTTGGACACTTATAAACCTCAAAACTATCTTTAAAGATATTTTATTTTGCATTACTAAAAATTAATAAGTTAATTATGACCACTAAAAATTATGGGGAAGAAAATATGCTTCGATAGTGTTCGCAGTAATATTCATAGAAAATAACCGTATGCAGAGTAAGGATCATGCTATTGTCGAAATTTTCTAGAGATTTTACATAAAACACCGGAAGGTGACGAAACGCTGAGAAAATTAACTCACTGTACCTGATATTATTTAAGAAGACATTTGGCGTTTTTACGTTACCTCAGTACTAGTTAGGAATAGCTAGGTAACTAGTTAAAAGGTTGTTAATTCAAAATTAATTGTTAATTGTTGCAATTTTTAAATTGTAAAATATTATAATATGTAATATTATAAAATAAACTTAAGATTTATATATTCATATTACAGTTGCGTTTCGTTTTTTTTTTTTTCATCTGCCTTGAATGCTTAAATGTCGGTATGGTGCCTGAAGACGATTCCAGCAAGAGGAACTCCAACATGAAGACGTCACTCACAGAGATATCTAAAGAAATGACAAAAATACTAGAGGATGACCTCCAATCTGTAGTGGAATGGAGACATAAATGGATGGTCACATTCAATGCTGCCAAGACTAAACTGGTTTCCTTCAATAATTACAAGAAACCTTCTCTGCCCATAATAGCAATGGCCAGTGACTCTCTGTCTGAGAGTACATCTTTCAAACTGTTTGGCCTAACGTTCACAGGAAACATGAGTTGGAACAATTATATTGAAAACATTGCCAAGGCCGCTGCAAAAAAGGTAAGCTCTCTCTACCGTGCTAGAAAACTACTGACACCTGAAAGTATACTGTACCTCTATAAGGCCACCGTTCGCCCATGTATGGAGTATTGTTGTCACATTTGGGCTGGTGAATCTGCTGCTAGTCTCTCGCCCCTAGACTAGGTTCAAAAGAGAGTCGCCAATCTGATAGGCCCTGAACTGACATCTAAGCTTCAGCCTCTGTCCCATCGACGAAACGTTGCATCCCTCTGCCTGTTCTACAAGTATTTTAATGGTGAATGCTCTGACGAACTGCAGACACTTGTGGGCCCACGACGTAGACACCCTCGACAAACCTGACAGGCAGCTAAATCCCACCCCCACACAGTAGAGATCCCTAGATGTAAAAGATTTTTCTACTCCAGTAGTTTCTTCCCCAGAACCGCTAGACTCTGGAATTCCATTCCAGGTCCCTGCTTCCCTAACTGTACTGACATGCAGAAGTTCAAGTGTAACGTGAACTGACATCTTACTGCTCAAATCCCAACATAGTGCCCCAGTAGTTGCTGCCCCTGATAGTAGCCCCCTACTCCAAAGTGACAATGTGCCTTGTTTGGGGTGAAAATGTAATAAAAAAAAATAAAAAAAAGACTGAAGGAACCAGCCACACCCAAATCCCAGACGTGCTTTCACTCCTCAGCGCTTACAAAAAGGCACCTAAACAACTAATCCTCCGATTCTCATATCCTATTGTCACAATCTGTTGCCATTTATGTAGCAAATGGCCAGTCACGCTATTGACCGGCCCATCGTGTCACACAACTACGTTTTCAGTGTCCACCGATGTCCAACTACCAGTACGAAGGCCAGTCAACGTTCAATACCTCATTGGCATCCGGCTACCAGTTTCCAGCATCAGATCCCGTCCATGCAACTTGGATCAACCTATCTATGCAAGAATCTCAACCTTGAGAGACGACCATTCTCATTCTGTCTGATCCTGATATCCATTGCCGTACATTTTTACCTTTTTCTGTGACGAGCATGCGCGGAAGCCCACAAGAATTGTGTGCCAGAGTATAAGTCGGACCTATCTGCGGCGAAAAGCGAATCCGGGAACTTTCAAATGCAAATCAAAAATCTACCAATGAGCTACATCCATTCTTTCCACATCGACGATTGATTTTCGCCCAACGGTTATAAAAAACAAGGTGATAAGTCACTCGGGGGCAGTTGAAAAAGGCTGACAGAACAGGCCTGATGGCCCGGGTGTGGTGTTTGCTCTGACTCTGCACCCAAAGTTAAATTGATTTTAGTCAACGGAGGGGGAAATCTTTCTATGCTAAGACGCTTTTATTTCTGTACTCTGCCAAAGTGCCCCCTTTTGGGGGAGCTGGTTTTCTCCCACATTAAAAACGGCTTTGTGTCACATTTTGTTTTCGTGAGGAAACAAATGAATAGCCAGTTGAAAAAGATTGCTCTGTGTTACTGCGCTCGTGATCGTGTCGTGGCGTGTCGTGGCATGTCGTGTCGATCGACGGTGTTGTTCGGGATCATGTCGTGTGAAGTCAATGGTATCATTCGGGATCATTTTTTTTTGTGCTGAATCGTCCGAGGTGTTCGGGATTGCGTGGACGAAATTGTTCACGACCGTGCTGCCACGTATAATATAAATATATATATATATATTTATATTCCTTTTTTTTTTTTGGCGTTCTCGCTTCCCCTCGTGAAACAACATTGGTAAACAATAAAACAGAATATCCTATCGTCAGTGTTTGCCATATTACCTCTTTGCCTTGTATTTACTTTATTACTTGCACAATAGATTAGCATCTTCATCCCTTTCGACCCTCCGTATCAAGGGATACGTATGCTTGGGCTAATGTTTACAGACGTAATTCACAGAACCTATTTTAGTCTATTGCATAAAAAAATAACAATATTTGTAAAAATAAAAATAAATAACTAAAATGGACTAGTGCACAAGTTTCAGAAAAAAAATTAATATTTGAAAAAAAAATTAATATTTGAAAAAAAAAAAATTAATATTTGAAAAAAAAAAATAATATTTGAAAAAAAAATTAATATTTGAAAAAAACAAAAAACAAAATTAATATTTGAAAAACAAAAAAAAAATTAATATTTGAAAACAAAAAACAAAATTAATATTTGAAAAAAAATTAATAATTGAAAAAAAAATTAATATTTAAAAAAAAAAAATTAATATTTGAAAAAAAAAAAAAAATTGCAATATTTGAAAAAAAATAAAACTAAAAACAAAAAATCCGCAAAAAATTAATATTTGAAAAAAAAAACAAAACAAAATTAATATTTGAAAAAAAAATTAATATTTGAAAACAAAAAAAAAATTAATATTTGAAAAAAAAATTAATATTTGAAAAAAAAATTAATATTTGAAAAAAAAAATTAATATTTGAAAAAAAAAAAAAATTGCAATATTTGAAAAAAAATAAAACTAAAAACAAAAAATATGCAAAAAATTAAACAGAATAAAAAGAATTTTATTATTATTATTTTATACTCCTAACACGTTGATACAAAAAAGTAATAAACAACAAATAAACAACAAATAAATGTTACCAAAGGCAAGATAAGTTACTCTTCTACCTAGCTGAATAATTTTCTTTTACTGTTTTTTTTACTCACATTGAAACGCTTATTCGGTTAAAAAAACAAATAATGTCGGAATGTAGGTGTGAACAAGAAAAATGGCTATGAATTGACACCTAAATAATTAACGGCTTGATAATGACTTAAAAATACAAAATACTGTTAAAAACCCACCCTATAAATGTCTCGGTAACATTTATTGGGTGGGTTTCTAACAGTATTTAGGGTTAATAATGCTTTTAGGGCACAACCTAATAAAATAAATAATTCAATACAAGCTTCTGAAATGACGAACGCAACAACTTCATTAAATGTAACACAGAAAAGGTTTATTGAGGAGAATGTGGTATTTTCCTTGTAGGAAGCTGCACTCCGGCACCTGGTATTATCCTTGTAGAAAGCTGGACTCCGGCACCTGGTATTATCGCTGTAGTTATTGTAATGTGCATCCAGGAGATAAGCGCCCGCGTGTTTGTGTGTTGTGTGGGTGCGTAAGAGAGACAGACGAAAAGGAAAGACTTACCTCGAGACCGGCTCGGCGTCACCGACCGAAAATAGATAAAGAAAGATCAAGATGGCGGCCGCTGTCTTTTGTAAAGGATGATATCTCGCAAAGTCACACGAATTCTCGCAATATGCAAATTTAGCCGGCCTACAACGACCATAAAAGCGGGTGATGAAAAAGACATGGGGAGAGCGACGATTGAGTTGATCAGGGAATCGTGTTGCTGTTGCTTCTCGTGCCGTGTGAGGATATCTTACCGTTGTTGGGTCCGGTCTGAGTAACCGTTCGCGTCCGTCTAGGCACCTTGCTAGTTGGATTCCGTGCAGAACCGGTGTTTACTGGTTATTGAATTGCTGCAACATTTATAACATCTTTTCCTGAACTTACCGTGTTAAAGATAGAGTCGGGCGCCATCTTGAATTTTTCCTTATACATCTACAGAGGGCGCAGTAATTTTTCTACAGTTATTCCAGCGGAATCGTCGATACCGTAGAGATAACACCGAGGTGGAGAGAGAGAGAAGAAAAGGAGGTCCGTTCCGTTTGGAGTTCCTCTGCGTAAGAAAGAGTTGTTCTTCGAACTGGATGCT
>NC_136519.1:83398775-83401275 GCF_053919585.1 Euprymna scolopes
ATCAAGAACTTGTTTATGTTGGACTTGAAGACGACCGTTTTTGTAGTCGGCTGGAAAGCAGGCAAACGGAAGACAGTTCCACAGTGTGCAGTTCTAAGCAAGAAGCTTTTTACATGGAATCCACGTTTAGTGCTAGGGACATATTCAAAATGTTGGTACTTGTACAGTTTAATCAAGACATTAAAAAATGAAAATATCGAAAAAAGGTTATAGTGTACGTATTCGTTATGGACTGAAGATCTCGGGGAAAAAAAAATTTCACTTATTTTGATCGAGTAGTTTTTGTTTTACAGCAGAAAAACACGTTTTTATGAGAGCACGTTGAAATCAGCCATTGTGAAAATTTTTAACACGCCACGGGGAGATAACTCCATGTAAAGCACCGACACTCCCTCCCCATCTTTAATACTAGCTTTTCTTCCGAAAAATCGAACCTTTTGCTCGGTATTATAACAAATTGTTTTTTCACTGTAAAAAAAAAAAAAAAAAAATACTTGATGAAATTAAGTGAATTTTTTTTTTCGGAGAACTTCGTTCCATAACGGATACCTACAATTTAAACTTTTTTAGATATTTTTATTTTTAAATGTCTTGACTAAACTGTACAAGTACCAAAATTTATTAATGATGTGTTTATTGAATAAGGAGATCATAAGCAACAATTCTTTGATGAGACAAACTTTTTTTCTTTACCTTATAAAAAAATATGTTTAACACACACACACGCACACATGTTTAACACGCGCACACATGTTTATCACACACACACACACGTTTAACACACGCACACACGTTTAACACACACACAGACACGTTTAACACACGCACACATGTTTAACACACACACACACTTGTTTAACACACACACACACACACTTGTTTAACACACACACACCCTGCCTTGACAGAGTACAAAATAGACTTCGTGGCTTAGTGGGGGATGCTCTTTTCTCTTCCCTGCAACCTCTCTCCCACAGAAGAGACGTTGCGACCCTGTCTTTGTTTTATCGTTATTTCCATGGCAGGTGCTCGTCTGAGCTCCAATCCCTTGTCCCTCCCTCGCCAATCTTTCACGAGAAACACCCGTCTAGCTGAAACTACTGTCAATAATTTTCCCCACTCTTTATCTGTGCCTAAATCCAAACGTAGATTCCATGAGCAAAGCTTCTTTCTTAGAACTGAACGCCAGTGGAACTCTCCGCCGCTTGCCTGTTTCCCACCTGACTACAACTTGGACGTCTTCAAGTCCAACATAAACAAACTCCTGACAAACCGCTCCCTTAAGTAAGACACTCTATCAAAACCCGCAATACTAATGATTACTACAATACTATCTCATTGATTACTGTACATGCAATAACCCTTATCCCTAAGTGGCCTTCGGACCTTGATAAGTGGTGACCCCCATGTAAAAAAACACACACACACACGTTTAACACACACATGTAAAACACACACACACACACACACATGTGAGTTCAATAAAAAAGAAGCTTTATTCATGGAATCTAAGTTTAGGTTTAGGCACAGTGGGGGAAATTATTGATAGTGGTTTCAGCTAAACGAGTGTTTCTCGTGAGAGTTTGGCGAGAGAGGACCATAGATTGGAGCTCAGACGAGCACTTTCCATGAAAATAACGATAAAGCAGAGACAGGCTCGCAACGTCTCTTCTGTGAGAAAGAAGTTGCAGGGAAGAGAAAAAGGCATCCCCTACTAGGCTACAAAGTCTAGTGCGATAGTTGTCGGCCAGTTGTGTACAAATTCCAAGAGTGATAGGAGCCTTCTATCATGTCTGAAAGTGACACAAGCACAATCTATTATATCTATACAACGAGCGAGATCAGAGATGCGCCGCTGTACAACTCATGCTCTTTATGATAAAAAGACCATTACCAGCACCCTCAAAATGCATCGTTGGATTGCCACGAATAACAGGAACGTGCCTTGGGTAATGAAAACAAAATTTCTGGCCACGATTATGGTCTTTGGTGTGGTTTCAAGTGAGGACTACACCATGCCACCTCAAATATTCGAAGTCGGTTTGAAAGTCAACACCAAAGTGTACCTGGATGTGCTGGAGACTGTGGTGATCCTCTGGAGCAATAAGATGGCTGCTGACAGACCCTGGGTGTGGCAACAGCACTCGGGGCTGCTGCCACACCTAGGGTGCAAGTCCAAAGAGACCCAGGCTTGGCTTCAAGAGGAGTGCTACGATTGTGTACTCTCCTCTCACTGACCCCTACTCCCCCGACCTGAACCTGCTGGACTACTTCATTTGGTCATACGTCGAGAACATCACCAACATGACCTCCCACAATACTAAAGCCAACCTGATAGCCGCCATCTGCAGAGTATTTGTTGAGATCCTCCCGGCGATTGTACAAAAGGCATGCTCTCAGTTTCGAACCTGTATGAAGGTGGTGATTGAATCTGAAGGCGGCTACCTTGAATAGATGTCAGTTCTATTACAGAATCAAGTTGCCTGAATTGATTTTTTCA
>NC_136519.1:83406275-83428775 GCF_053919585.1 Euprymna scolopes
CATACATATATATACATATATATATACATATATATATACATGAATATATATACATATATATACATGAATATATATACATATATATGCATATATATACATATATATGCATATATATACATATATACGCATATATATACATATATATGCATATATATACATATATATGCATATATATACATATATATGCATATATATACACATATATACATATATATACACATATATATACACATATATATACATATATATACATATATATACATATATATATGTATACATGTATATACATATATATGTGTATACATATATATACATATATATATATATATATAGATACATATATATACATATATGTATATATACATATATGTATATATACATATATATACATATATATACATATATGTATGTATACATATATGTATATATATATACGTATATATACATATATATATATACATATATGCATACATATATACATACGTATATATACACATATGTATATATACATATTCCGTTTTCAAAATATTCGTCTGCTTAACTATTTTATTTTTACATGGTTATCACCACTTATGAAGGCCCGGAAGCCACTCAGGGATAAGGGTTATTGCAAGTACAGTACGTTAGTGTGGAGATTTAATGAAGTGTTTATTTAAGAGGGCGGTTCATTAGGAATTTGTTAACGTTTGACGTGAAGACATCCAAGTTGTAGTCAGGTTGGAAGCAGGCAGACGGAACAGAGTTCCATAGGCGTACAGTTCTAAGAAAGAAGCTTTGTTCATGGAATCCACGTGTTGATTTAGGCTCAGATAAAGAGTGAGGGAAATTTTTCATAGTGGATTCAGCTAGACGGGTGTTTCTCGTGAAAGATTGGCAAGGGGGACCAGAGATTGGAGCTCAGACGAGCACCTGCCATGGAAATAACGATAAAACAAGGAAAGGCTCGCAACGTGTCTTCTGTGGGAGAGAGGTTGCAGGGTAGAGAAAAGGGCATCCCCCACTAAACCACGAAGTCTATTTTTTACTCTGTCAAGCAGGATAGGCTGTTTTTAGCAGCTCCTTCCCAGATATGGAAGCAGTATTCCATCCTTGGACTGCAGTATTCCATTCATGTTTTTTTAAAGTATGCACAAGGTAAACAACGTGTTTTCCTTACAAATAAATATAATTTAACCCCGTTTAATTAAAATAAATAGATTTAAATATTGATTCGAACGATTTTTTTTCAGGCCATACTTACAAAATATTTTCTCTTCAATGAGGGAAAGTAGAAAGTAGGTGCTTTTAGTAGGGGCTCCTTAATTTTAATTTGTTTTTGCAGTAATGTTCTGGAGGCTTCCTGAGTTTTATTTTTTTAATCATTCCTTAAAAATTTTTTTTTTAAAGACAATAAAGACAATATAATCTAAAAAATTACTTTATTTTCAACATTTTACATTTTACCCTTTAAGGGTTAACGGGTAGACTAGTATATATATACATATATATATAATCCAAAAAAAAAAAATAAAACTGATTGAAATTTGTTTTTTGAGTATTCAGTCGAACAACAAATTTGATTGTAAATTTCAGCTTATAGTTTTAATTTTTTTTTCTCTAATAAGCTCTACTCTCTTTTGCGTGTGTATTGAGCTTTTTTTATTTGGTTAGAATTAAAATATCCATATATATATATATATAGGACTCTGATTTATGAAAGTATGATACGTTGTGAAAAGGAAGGGTTGTAAAGGGATAGCTTCGAATTTGGGGGTATCAAAACCAAAGCAAAATATGATGAAAGTATAAATAAAATAGATAAAACCCATGATTTATTATACCTTATCTGTTTACACTGAAACACTTATCACAATATTCTGTGGATCTAAATTAAAAAACCTTGTTAAAATTTGTGACATATTTCCATTCTATGGAGGTCAGGTGCGAACGAACACCCCATAATTTTATTATACCATATAGTCAACCATATAGGAGCCTATTCGTGACCAGACACACACATTCAGCTTTAAATTATGTATATATATATATATATATATATATATATATATATATATATATATATATATATATATACGAGAAAAATTAAAACTGTAAGTAGAATTTTACAATGAATTTTATTGTTTGACTGGTTATGACATTAAATGAAACCGCAATTTATATAAATTGCATAGATGTACATGTACTTTGAGCCATAATTTTGAAAATTTTCCAACCGGACTAATTATATTCAATTGGATTTAAATTTGGATTTGATTCTTTCTAAAGAATTATTTCTGCCTTTCGGATTACCATAGAAGGAATATTCATGCAATTTTATGCCGGTTTGTTTTATTAATTTTTTACATTGACTACATTGTTTCACTCAAATACAATTTACTGATAAGAAGAATAGCAAGAATAAGATTCTTTTAAACTGCGCGGAATAAGGACTTTGTAAATTGTTTTTATATTAGTTTTTTATATTTAAAATTTTTTTTTAATTCAATTTTCACCCCAAACAAGGCACAGTGCCACTTTGAAGCAGGCGGCTACTATCAGGGACTTAATTTGCAGAGGCATTATTAAGGGAGCTGAGTAGAAAGATGTTTGTTCACATTACACTTGAACTTCTGCATATCAGTACAGTTGGGAAAGCAGAATCTCGGTAGGGAGTTCTAAAGACCTGCAATTCTGGGGAAGAAACTATTGGAGTAAAAGGCTTTCTTGCACCTAGGGATCTATTTTTTCATTTTTTTATTTCGCAATTTATAACTACAATAAATTGCAGTTTCACTTAATGCCTTAACTAGCAAATTCTAGCATTCCCACAAATAAAATTCACTGATTTCTTTATGTCCTCTGATGAGAAGTATAATAAGAATAGCATTCTTTGAAACTCCGCGGAATAAGGATTTTGTAATTTTTTTTTGGAGTATTCAGTCGAACAATAAATTTTGATTGTAAAGTTCAACTTACAGTTTTAATTTTCTTTCTCTTATAATAAGCTCTACTCTCTATTGTGTATTGAGCTTTTTTATTTGGTTGGATGAAAATCTAACACAGAGTTGTTGATCTTTATTACATCGTCGTATAGATGTAAAGACAGACATACAGACAGACCTGTCATTGCTCGGATTATCTTTGTGGGGGTGGAGTGGAGGGCAACTGCCCATTATTCTATTAGAATTTTACCCTATTTTAATCGTCTACACGCTCCCCTTTAACTTCAACAACCCCAAATTACAGAACTTCAATAACATCATATTTTTCTTCTTTTCCCTTCATCCGTTACGTTTTATTTTTATCTTCCTTCTATTTTGTTACATTTAGATCATAATGTATCGTAAGCTAGATGTTACATTTCTCTACGCCTGTAACCTAGCTCCTTTCCCCTCTTCCGATGAGAAGCATTAGACTTCGAAATGACTAGGTATAAAGAGATATAGAATAACTCCTCATTCTATATGATTTTTCGCCTTATTGAACTGACAAATAAATTCGTATATACCTATATTTACTTTATCTTGGCTTAAATTTTATTTGATATTAGGCCCCACCCTCATATGTTGAGCTTTATGCATGCCGATAAGATTCATTTGATTATATATATCAGCCGTATAGCACAATGGTGAGAAGGCTTGACTGTCACTTATGCGGTCCAGTCTCGATCCAGGCTTGAGGCAGTTGCCTGTCTAGCCGCACTGATGAGCTGTGTAACAGCGAAACAGTACTGTATGTAGATGACTATAGGTATATATATATATATATATATATGTGTGCATGTGTATATATATGTGTGTGTGTGCGACATGTATAGGTATATGAGTTTTTACATAGTTGTATAGATATAATAGATTGCGCTTGTATGCATGTATTTTAGCACGTGTACACACACACACACACACACACACATATATATTTATATATATATATATATATATATATATATATATACTAGCGAGAGGGAGCGAGGTCCGGGCTTTGATCGGTCGTAAAATATGCTTAAATATGACATTTTAATTTGTCCAGATTTCGTACATATCATTATAAAGTCGTGATTTCAAAAGTAAAAAAAAAAAATGATTTGGTGCCATCAGCTAGAATCGAAACCGAAAGCAAAACTGTAGCATTCAAAGCTCGTGACGTTACCACTGTACAAACGTGACATATGAACTGATGAAAAATAAACTAAGATGAATGTACAAAATGTATAACGATTTTTGCAATCTTTGCCTCCATAAAACTTATATTAACCGGCTAAAGTCCCATAAAAAAAATCCAATCATTTGAGACACCTCGCGCCGCTTTGCGACTTTCAGTTTCGGAAGAGATAGCTTTTGAAAATATGGAAACAGACAGGCAGATATATAGCCTTTTAAATTAGGTTAGTGCAAAAATAATGTCATTTTTGATGTTTAACTATATATATATATATACACACACACACACACACACACACACATATATCTTTGAAAGTTTGTTTTTGAAATGTCGTTACTTTCAATGTTTACCGTTTTCGTTTAACTGGTCTAGATTGTTATTTTAAAACCGTGCACCGTTAATTTTGATTTAAGCTCAATGTGTCTATTTAATAGGGGCAGAGCATATATAGTGATAATTTTTGTTGAAAATTCAAAGACTCACATTTTCTTTTTTATAACCTTCGTTTATTTCCTGGATTTTTTTCCATTACAGCTGTTTCATTGATGAGTTGGCAATTTTACGGTTTATGTTTCCATAAAAATATCCTGTCCCCACCAACTTCTTCAGATGTTTATCCATTAGATTTTTACAACAAAAGGTATATATATATATATATATATATATATATATATATATATATATATATATATATATATATATATAAACGACATTATTTTTGCACCAACCTAATATATATTAGACTTTGCGGGCGGGAGGGGGGTAGCATCCTGCTTTACCAATCGTAAAATACGCTTAAATATAATATTTATATAATACTAGCATTTAAGCCCGGCGTTGCCCGAGTGTTTGGAGGTGTATGCTAAGCAAAAAAAAAAAAAATAAAATAAAAATAGATAATAAAAAATAAAACAAAAACGGTCAATTTTTTTAAATTTGACCCCTATTATGGCTCCTTAAAAATTATTGTTTTGGGTTCAAATCGAGTTATTTAGTTAGATCCATGTCAAAGGAACCTATATCTAAAATTACAAGTGTTTAGACCCAAAATTTTCGGAGGAGTTTGGTAGAATAACTTCAAATTGAGGAGGTAAAAGTATGTCCGAAAAATGGAAAATTGTTATTTAAATGTAACTTTAAGACATTAATGCAACACACATACAACAGGAACACAATGAACTAGTTAATATTTAGTAGCACAGCCCTTCTGCAATTTGACAGCATGCAATCTTTTGGGAATTCTTTGAATTAGACTGCAGCAATACTCAGGAGAAAGGGCATCCCATTTTTAAACATCTTTTGTTTAAAGTCCTTCCAAATTTAGAATTTTATCATTGCGTAGCTTTTGCTTGATGTAATGCCATACGTTTTCGATAGGATTGAGGTCTGGAGATTGTGCAGACACATCCAAACATAGAATTTCATGCTCTTCCAGGAACCTCTTGACATTGTCAGCTGTGTGAATGGGAGCATTATCCTGCATGAAGATGGGATTTTCATCCAAATTCCGACCAAAGTAGGGTAGAAAATGCTCAGTCAACATATTAATGTACTTGGTCGAATTAATTCGATCTTGCAAGCGAACTATAGGCTCTGGACCATTGGTACTAATAATGCCCCACCCCAAAACTTATCTTCCACCACCTTGCAGCATTGAAACTGAGCACCTAGGATTAAATTCTTTGTCTTTCCCTCCTCGGACGTACTGCCTACTATCACTGCCTTGCCTATTGAACTTTTTTTCGTCCCTAAAAAGCACTTTTGACCAATATAAAAGTCATGATCTTCATTGCATTTGACGAAGTCCAGATGGCGCCTTCTGTTCTTTACAGAAATCATGTCCTTGCGTCTTGCACCATATTCTCGCAAATTAAATTCCTTTAATCTGTTTTTGATAATAGAGGGAGAGAGCACTTTTTAACAAGATTGCTCTGTTGTTGGATTTGAGAAGCCGTTTCAAATCTGTTTCTTAGGCTACGGATCTTCCCTGTTAGAAGTAACTTTAGTACAAGTAGATTTAGGGGCATCACAAACACTGCATGTGTTTCGGTGTTTTTGCAGTCTTTCGTACCGTTTTCTCATCACATTTAAATCTGCGGCCGATTTCTAGATTGGATAAACCAGAAAGGTCGAGATTAATGAGCTCCTGATGATCACTAAGAGAAAGTCGTGGCATCTGGACTAAATGTTACGTTGTATAACCTGGAACAACAACAATTACGATTAGAAATGCTTTGTTGCTTGTTGGTGGATATTTTAAACCGATTTAGGGGCGATAATTTAAGCTGGTTTTAAGCTAATTTGTTGCTGCGGACTTTCTTTTAGCCTCCTTAATTTGAAATTTTTTTAAAAAATTGACGTGAACACTAGAATATTTCAATTAAAAGTCGAATATGCATATATATATGCCGCATCTATTATATATATATATATATATATATATATATATATATATATATATATATATATATATATATATATATCTGTAGAAATATATTTTCTTATAATATATACCAATCCTTATTTAAGAAGCTCAATGTAATTACAGAGCAATATAGCGAATAATAAAAAGTTAAATTAAAAATTTCATGATGTTGATCATCTTATAATTTATTCCCTCAATTCAATTGACTTATACAATTCTTGACAGTATCTGTTTCGTAGAGCAAAATCACTTAATTATTATATCAATCAGTGAATCTATTATGCCCTTAACTCATCAGAAGAAATAGCAACAATCAATCCGTCAAAAGGAATTGAAGTGTGATTTGACATGATCAAAATCCGAAAATTGGGAGAGAGACTGTAAGGAACTTTTTATTTTTCTATTACGCCATATTGAAGAAAAATTCAATATGATTCACTGATTGATATAATAATTAAGTGATTGATTTTGCGCTACGAAACAGATACTGTCAAGAATTGTATAAGTCAACTGAATTGAAGGAATAAATTATAAGATGGTCAACATCATGAATTTTGGAATATAACTTGTCATTTATTCTATATATATCTATTATATATATATATATATGAATATATATATACACACACACACATATATATATATATATACACATATGATGATTGCAACGTCTTGTCAGACGAGTGCCACTCCCTCAGACATTTAAAATCCATGAACCCAAATGCCTGAGGGAGTATCTATAAAAATATGATGTTACAGAGTCTTAGCTTTGTACGACAGCTAAGTCTCTCTCTCGGTTCAAAATGTTGAGATCCAGCAACAAGCAAGAGCAAGATAGCCAGCAACAAATTAAACTGCAGACCAGCTTAATGCGGGTAATGGTCTTCCGCTTTATGGTTTTTTAAATCAGAGATTTGCTTCTCCTAGAAAGGTTGCCTTCACCACGGCTTACGGGAGCCCTCTCCACACACACACACACACACACACACACACACACACACACACACACACACGCACACACACACACACACACACACACACACACAAATATACACGGTGCTAGTTGGCCGTTGACCCAGAAAAAGAGTTCATTCGCCCTTTGAACTTTTACATACATATGCACACACACATACGCACACATATATATATAATAGATACGGCATATCTATGTATGCCAGAAATGAATGGGGCGACATAAATGTGCTTTTTTACGTGGGTTTTAGCATCTGTACGTCGATATATATTCTTTTGTGTGTGGCGAGCGTCGATGTGTTCGTGTGTTCGCTCTGTGGTCTGTGCGTGTATTTCTGTAAGCACTCGTAATTTTATTTCAAGGCATAAAATCCTAGGAGAGTGAAAGAAGTCGAAACTCGAAAAGAATGTAGAATGTTTTGACACCTTTCCTTCTCCCGGATGCAATTTAAACTGTGTGTCAGCGTTTGTACAGAAGCTGCTACTGATTGTAAAGTTTCATGGTCGTAAATCTCTGATTTAGACACTTTTAGGCGTGTTATTTTCATTACATAAGGCGTGTTATTTTCATTACATACGGCGTCTTATTTAAATTATATAAGGCGTGTTATTTTCGCTTTTAGGCGTGATATTTTCATTATATTTGGCGTGATATTTTCATCATATGAGGCCTGTTATATTCATTATATTAGGCGTGTTATGTTCATTATATTAGGTGTGTTATTTTCATTATATAAGGCGTGTTCTTTTCATTATATAAGGCGGGTTATTTTCATTATATAAGGCGTGTTATTTTCGCTTTTAGGCGTGATATTTTCATTATATTAGGCGTGATATTTTCATTATATTAGGCGTGATATTTTCATTATATTTGGCGTGATATTTTCATCATATGAGGCGAGTTATTTTCATTATATTAGGCGTGTTATTTTCATTATATAAGGCGTGTTATTTTCACTATATTAGGTGTGTTATTTTCATTATATAAGGCGTGTTATTTTCATTATATAAGGCGAGTTATTGTCATTATATAAGGCGAGTTATTTTCATTATATTAGGCGAGTTATTTTCATTATAGTAGGTGTTATTTTCATTACATAAGGCGAGTTATTTTCATTCTATTAGGCGGGGTTATTTTCATTACATAAGGCGTGTTATTTTCATTATGAAAGGCGTGTTATTTTCATTATATAAGGCGTGTTATCTTCATTATATAAGGCGTGTTATCTTCATTATATAAGGCGTGTTATCTTAATTATATAAGGCGTGTCATATTCATTATGAAAGGCGTGTTATTTTCACGATATTGGGTGTGGTATGTTAATTATATAAGGCGTGTTATGTTCATTATATAAGGCAAGTTATGTTCATTATATAAGGCGTGTTATTTTCATTAAATAAGGTGTGTTATTTTGATTATATTATTCGTGTTATTTTTATTATATAAGTCGTATTATTTTCATTATATTAGTCGTGTTATTTTCTTCATAAAAGGGGAGTTATTTTCATTATATTAGGCGTGTTATTTTCATTATATTAGTCGTGTTATTTTCATTATATAAGGCGTGTTATTTTCATTATATAAGGCGTGTTATTTTCATTATATAATGTGGGTTATTTTCATTATATAATGTGGGTTATTTTCATTATATAATGTGAGTTATTTTCATTATATAAGGCGTGTTATCTTCGCTTTTAGGTGTTATTTTCATTATAATAGGTCTGTTATTTTCGCTTTTAGGCGTGTAATTTTCATTATATAAGCGTGTGCTTTTCATTATATAAGGCGTATTATTTTCGCTTTTAGGCGTGATATTTTCATTATATTAGGCGTGTTATTTTAATTATATAAGGCGTGTTATGTTCATTATATAAGTCGTATTATTTCCATTATATTAGGCGTGTTATTTTCGCTTTTAGAGTGGTTTTTTATTATATTAGGCGTTTTATTTTCATAATATTAGGCGTGTAATTTTCATTATATGGGGTGTGTTATTTTCATTATATAAGGCGAGTTATTTTCATTATATTGTAATGTTATGACCCTTTAGGCTGTGATCATGGCGTAGTGTCTGTTAACTGGTCAAGGGTAAAAACATTATTATTATTGTTATTGTATTCTTATTAATTGATTTGAGTGATGAATGGTCGCTGGATCAGTTATTATGATTAGAAGAATTAACAATTAAATTGCGGAAGAAATGATTGACGTGTGAATAGCAAAAGGAATGTGAAAATAGAAAATATATGTAAACATTATTTTGGGGTTTTGAATAAACAAATAACTAACTGTGGGTTAGGTTGGTCTGAGACACGTAATTAGGTGACGTAAGAGAACACGTGATGTAGTTAGTTTTGGAGAGATTCAGAGAGTTGAGAATTGACCATCAAAGCGGACAGACATCTAGACAGGGGTGGACAGACAGCTAGGGAGCGAGCTGTAAGAATAGAAAATGTAGACAAACTGCAGATCCTGTGAAAACCATTTGAGACAACTGTAATAAATTTATATTATAAAGATATAGAGTTGTTTTATGGTTTCCACAAATAAGAACAGGTGTCTCAATTGGATGATGCTGATCGTTTCATGTTCGTCACGGAGTAACGGGAAGATAGAAGAACTCTTCAAGCAAAAAAGGTATGAAGCATATATTATTCTTCTTACATATGAACTGTAAAATATCCCATGTGATAAGTCTCATACAACATGATTCAGTTTACACGTCAATATCATGTCCTCCTAGCTAAACAGCATACATACGATTTATACGTTTATTATCTGTTTGTTAAAAGAACAATATCTTACATCCACTAGATAACACATCACACATTTAAATATATCATCTCCTCCAATATAAACCAATATACAACAATATAAGGCGTGTTATTTTCATTGTATAAGGCGTGTTTTTTCATTATATAAGTCGTGTTATTTTCATTACATAAGGCGTGTTATTTTCACTATATCAGGCGTTTTATATCCATTATACAATATACAACAATATAAGGCGTGTTATTTTCATTATATAAGTCGTGTTATTTTCATTATATTAGTAGTGTTATTTTCAATTGATAAGTCGTGTTATTTTCATCATAAAAGGCGAGTTATTTTTATTATATAAGGCGTGTTATTTTCATTATATTAGGAGTGTAATTTTCATTATATTAGTAGTGTTATTTTCATTATATAAGGCGTGTTATTTTCATTATATAAGTCGTGTTATTTTCATTATATAAGTCGTGTTATTTTGATCATAAAAGGCGAGTTATTTTCATTATATTAGGCGTGTTTTCATTATATAAGTCGTGTTATTTTCATTATAAAAGGCGTGTTATTTTCATTATATAAGTCGTGAAATTTTCATCTTAAAGGCGAGTTATTTTCATTATATTAGGCATTATTTCCATCATATAATGCGTGTTATTTTCATACTATAATGCATGTTATTTTCATTATATAAGACGAGTTATTTTCATTATATAATGTGGGGTATTTTTATTATATAAGGCGAGTTATTTTCACTATATAAAGCGGTTTATTTTCATTATATAAGGCGTGTGATTTTCATTATATAAGGCGGGTTATTTTTAGTATATAAAGCGCGTTATTTTCATTATATTAGGCGTGTTATTTTCGCTTTCAGGCGTCTTTTTTTCATTATATTAGACGTGTTATTTTCGTTTTTAGGCGTGTGATTTTCATTATATAAGACGTGTGATTTTCATTATATAAGGCGTGTTATTTTCATTATATAAGACGTATTATTTTCATTATATTAGGCGTGTTACGTTCGCTTTAAGGGTGTTTTTTCTTTCATTATATTAGGCGTGTTATTGCCATAATATAAGACGTGTAATTTTCATTATATAAGGTGAGTTATTTTCATTATATAAGGCGTGTTATTTTCACTATATAAGGCGTGTTATTTTAATTTTATTAGTCATGTTATTGTCATTATATAAGGCGTGTTATTTTTATTATATTAGGCGTGTTATTTTCATCATATGAGGCGAATTATTTTCATTATATACGTCGAGTTATTTTCATTATATTAGGCATATTATTTTCATTATATTAGACGTGTTATTTTAATTATATCAGGCCTGTTATTTTCATTATATTAGGGGTGTAATTTTCATTATATTACGCGCGTTATTTTCATTATATTACGCGTGTAATTTTCATTATATAAGTCGTGTTATTTTTATCATAAACGGCGAGTTATTATCATTATATCAGGCGTGTTATTTTCATTATATAAGGCGTGTTGTTTTCATTAAATTAGTCGTGTTATTTTCATGATATAAGGCGTATTATTTTCATTATATAAACCCTGTTATTTTCATCATATAAGGCGTGTTATTTTCATTATATGAGTCGTGTTATTTGCATTATATGAGTCGTGTTATTTTCATTATATTAGGCGTGTCATTTTAATTATATAAGGCGTGTCATTTTAATTATATAAGGCGTGTTTTTTTTCATTATATTAGGCGTGAAATTTCATTATATAAAGCAGTTTTTTGCATTATAAAAGGCGTGTTACTTTCATTATATTAGGCATGTTATTTTAATTACTTAAGGCGTTTAATTTGTATTACATAAGGCGTGTTATTTTATTTATATTAGGCGTGTTATTTTTTCTTTTAGGCGTGTTATTTTTTCTTTTAGGCGTGTTATTTTCATTGTATTACGTGTGTTCTTTTTATCATATTAGGCGTGTTAATTTCGCTGGCGTGTCATTTTCATTATATATGGCGTGTTATTTTCATTATATAGCGCGTGTTATTTTCATTATAGGAGACGTGTTATTTTCATTATATAAGGCGTGTTATTTTCATTATATAAGGCGTGTTATATTCATTATATAGAACGTGTTATTTTCATTATATTAGGCGTGTAACGTTCATTATAAGAGGCGTGTTATTTTAGCTTGTAGGCGTGTTATTTTCATTATATTAGGCGTGTTCTTTTAATTATATTAGGCGTGTTATTTTCGTTTTTAGGCGTGTTATTTTCATTATATTAGGCGTGTAATTTCCATTATATTAGGCGTGTTATTATTATTATATTAGGCATGTTGTTTTTATTATATTATTCGTGTTATTTTAATTATTTTAGTTGTGTTATTTTCATTACATAAAGCGTGTTATTTTCATTATATAAAGCGTGTTATTTTTATTATATAAAGCGTGTTATTTTCATTATATAAAGCGTGTTATTTTCATTATTTAAGGCGTGTTATTTTCAGTATATGAGGCGTGTGATTTTCATTATATAAGGCGTGTAATTTTCATTATATTAGGCGTTTTATTTTTGCGTTTAGGCTTGCTATTGTCATTAGATTAGGCATGTTATTCTCATTATATAAGGCGTGTTATTTTCATTATACTAGGCGTGTGATGTTCATTGTATTAGGCGTGTTATTTTCATTGCACTAGACGTATAAATTTTCGCTTTTAGGCGTGTTATTTTCATTGTATTAGGCGATTGATTTTCGCTTTTAGGCGTGTTATTTTCATTGTATTAGGCGATTGATTTTCGCTTTTAGGCGTGTTATTTTCATTGTATTAGGCGATTGATTTTCGCTTTTAGGCGTGTTTTTTGTATTATAAACTTTTGCCCCGATAAGTTAGAATGAGTATTGAAACGTAATTTTTCCATGTAGGCTATTTTTAATGTTTACATATTATCTACTTATAAAGCTCTATCTTGTATTGAGCACTTCTTAACATATATTGTTAATTTTTGGATCATATTATTTGAACTTGTTTTAGTAACATATATTTTCCACAGTATCCTTAACTTATTACACAGGATGGTCCACTTAAAAATAGACTTATCTATCTGATCTTTCTCTTACCGACCAACTGACACCACACGACAAAATGCAATTCTTTTTCCAACAAGATGGCGCTACATGCCACACGTCTCACAGATCACTGACACGAGTTCATGACATGTTTACGGAAGAGAGAACAATAAGCAAAGGATTATGGCCACCACGTTCCCCGGACTTGTAATCTTGTGATTTTTATCTTTAGGGGATTTTAAAACAAAAAGTTTATGCAAATAATCCTCACAATCTAGACCAACTAAAGGAGAACATTACTAAATGCTACCAGGAGAATCAGCGGAGAAGATTTACATGCAGTTTCTGCAAACGCTGTTAAACAGGCTCAGAAATGCATGGATGTCAAAGGAGGATTGCTTCCAGTATCTTTTATAAAACTACAAACAATAAATGAATGTCCTTCCTCTCTACTACATTTGTCTGGGTTGCTTTTAAGTGGGCCACCTTATACAAAATGTATCTAAATCGAAATCCATCTATATATCTATAAAAGTGAACGGGTCTGTGTATCTGTGTGTCTGTGTGTCTGTGTGTCTGTGTACATTTCCCTAGGCAATAGCTTTGTCAATTTTCAGTCTACATACTCGGAATTCGATATAAAGGGTACTGAGATTTGGGAAAATCTTTGTGATCCGTTTTCAGCCAGAAATTTCGCTGTTAAGAGGTCAAAGTTTAACGATTTGATCTTTGAGAACTCTACCAAACTCCTCCGACAATTTTGAGTCTACGTACTTGAAAGTTTAGATATAGGTGCCTTGGACATGGATCTAACTTAATAACTTGATTTGAGCCCAAAACAATAAAGGTTAAGGAGTCATAACAGGGGTCAAATTAAAAAAAATTTTTTTTTTGCTCAGCATACATATCCAAACACCCGGGCAACGCCGGGCACCTATGCTAGTATATCTATAAAAGTGAAAGTGTCTGTCCGTCTGTGTACATATCCCTATGCAATAACTCTGTCAATTTTCAGTCTACAGACTCGAAATTTACTATACAGAGTATGAAAAATTGGGAAAATCTTTGTAATCCGTTTCGCACAGAAATTTGGCTGTTAAGGGGTCACAGTTCCACGATTTGATCTTTGAGAACTCTACCAAACTACTCTGCCAATTTTGGGTCGAAAATCTTGAAATTGTAGATATAGGTTCCTCGGACATGGATCTAACTTAATAGCTTGATTTGAGCTCAAAACAATAAATGTTAAGGGGTCATAATAGGGATCAAATTTTAAAATAATTGACCTCTGCGGTCTCTACCAAATCACTCAGACAATTTCTGGTCTAAACATTTGAAATTTTATATAAAGGGTATTCAGAGATAGGGCAAGCTTTTTAATCGGTTTGGGTCGAAAATTTGAGTTACCAATATATAAATGTATGTATGTTTGCATGTCTGCCTAAAACTCTTGACAGAGGCGACGGATTTACTCAGGATTAATATCGTTTTGAAGCTCGACCCTTCAGACGACAAATACCTAACAATTGGCTAAAAGCATTAATTTCTTCCCCCTCGACTGGGAACTTTTCTACAGGGAGGGGTCGCTTTTTTCACCGATATTTTCGAAAGTCATCCCCTCTTTTCGATTGTCTAGCCTTAATTTAAACCTATGTCACTTCCGGTTTGGCGGTGGTCGTAACAGCAAAGACGTCACGTTTCCCCCCCCATTCTTTTCCTCCATCGCGTTACGGGTTCGAGCCTGCCTTCCTACTACCACTTTTTTTTTTTTTGCTCAACATACACCTTCAAACACCCGGGCAACGCCAGGCTGAAATGCAAGTAAGATATAAAATTAAAAACATTAAAATGTTACTAAAAAGTAGGAATTAGTATAAATGAAGGAGAAAGTAAAAAAATCTATTAATTTGTATATATTTCGTGTATTGATATTTCAAATAGTTTTTTTCTTTTTAGTCGCGTGCAAGCGACTCTATAATTCACTCCGTCGGTCGGTCTGTCCGTAACACTTTTGTGCTTGGCCTTTTTGGTTAAAATCAAAGCTCTGTTGTTAATAGATGCCGTTCTCAGCTTTTTAAGCTTTTCTTTGCCTTTTGGCAAAGATCAAAGTGGAGTATCTGTTCCGGCAGATGCTGCAAGCTATGACTAGCAAAGACCAGATGTGGGGGCAACCCCACATGCCTGACCTTTAACCAGCTCCCATTTCCCACCTCTAGGGAGCTGGTCCCCCCTTTCCCTTCCCCCTCCCTTCACTCCTCACATTAAAAATTGGCCTTGTGCCTAATTTGCTCGGTGGGGGAGCAAATAAATACCATCTGTTCCGGCAGATGCTGCACTTAAGATGGTTTGTACCAGTCAATGGAGGGGAAACCCTCTATACTGGGACAATTATTATTTTTGGTAACCAGAGTGACCCCTTTTAGGGGAGCTGGTTTTTACCTCACATTAAAAACGGCCTTGTGCCTAATTTGCTCTGTGGGGGAGCAAATAAATACCATCTGTTCCGGCAGATACTGCAAGCAAAGACCATATGTGGGGGCAACCCCACATATAAGACCTTGGTCAATGTAGGGGCAACCCTTCATACCAATTGTCACTATCCAGCTCCCCTATTCCCCGGGGAGTTGGTCCCCATTTCCTCTTCACTCCTCACATTAAAAATCGGCCTTGTGCCTAATTTGCTCGGTGGGGGAGCAAATAAATACCATCTGTTCCGGCAGATACTGCAAGCAAAGACCATATGTGGGGGCAACCCCACATATAAGACCTTGGTCAATGTAGGGGCAACCCTTCATACCAATTGTCACTATCCAGCTCCCCTATTCCCCGGGGAGTTGGTCCCCATTTCCTCTTCACTCCTCACATTAAAAATCGGCCTTGTGCCTAATTTGCTCGGTGGGGGAGCAAATAAATACCATCTGTTCCGGCAGATACTGCAAGCAAAGACCATATGTGGGGGCAACCCCACATATAAGACCTTGGTCAATGTAGGGGCAACCCTTCATACCAATTGTCACTATCCAGCTCCCCTATTCCCCGGGGAGTTGGTCCCCATTTCCTCTTCACTCCTCACATTAAAAATCGGTCTTGTGCCTAATTTGCTCGGTGGGGGAGCAAATAAATACCATCTGTTCCGGCAGATACTGCAAGCAAAGACCATATGTGGGGGCAACCCCACATATAAGACCTTGGTCAATGTAGGGGCAACCCTTCATACCAATTGTCACTATCCAGCTCCCCTATTCCCCGGGGAGTTGGTCCCCATTTCGCCTTCACTCCTCACATTAAAAATCGGCCTTGTGCCTAATTTGCTCGGCGGGGGAACAAATAAATGCCCTTTTCTTGGCATTTTGGCCAAGATCAAAGTGTAGTATCTGTTCTTACTACATGTTGTACTTATGTTTTTAACTTTTTGATATAAAGTGGGGATCACTTTTCTGTATTAATTTATTGTAAAATGATCACCCACTTTATAACCAGTCAGTCTCAAAGCCATTCAAGTTATTCTCCAGAGTATTTTTTTTTTTGTTTTTGAAGGATTCCAGCTATTTTTTAAGCATTCAATTCATCCTTAAGTTCATTACAGTCATTCTAAGTCATTTACTTTTTATTTATTTAAGTCATTTCAGCCCATTTTCCGGTCATTTTAGTTTATCTTTAAGAATTTCATGTCAATCCTACATTCACGCATTCATTCATTACACGAGAGCATGCGACTAATGGCTATCGGCCTTGTTATGGAAAAAGAAAATATAACTTTGTTATATGTGGATCGTGGAATTGCATTCGTCCTCAAAAGATCTAGCTAATGTGCATATTCTTTTAAACATTTATTTTAATTAATTCCCTATTATATTTTTTGGTTTTCTTATGGAATTTAATTAACTATTACGTGTAATTATATTCATGCAGACATTCTACATGGTTTTTACTTGCATAATATTTGTGTAAAAAGCTTACAGTATACAAAAATCTCTTTCTATGTATATATTTATGTATGCGTATATATTTGTTAAAAAATGTTGCCTACCAAACTCCTCAGTTTTTGGTCTATGGACATAAAACTTAATATATGCGGTATTCAAACCCATGCAAAACTTTATATTTCGGTTTTAGCAGGGCAAAATCTTTAGGGGATTTTAAAGTTTATGCAAATAATCCTCACAATCTAGACCAACTAAAAGAGAACATTACTAACGTTATCAGGAGAATCACCAGAGAAGATCTACAGGCAGCACCTGCAAACATTAAACGTGCCCAGAAATGCATAGATGCCAATGGGGAGAACTTCCATCATCTTTTATAACACTACACGTAATTTAAGCAATAAAAGAATGTTCCTCCTCTCTACTACATTTTCTGGGCTACGTTTAAGTGGACCACCCTGTATTGTATTTATTTGCTTCCCCAACAAATTAGCAAATTAGGCACAAGGCCGTTTTTAATGTGGGGTAAAAAAAAAAACAGCTCCCTTAAAAGTAGGCAAAATGGGGGCACTCTGGTTACCAAAAATAATTGTCCCAGTATAGAGGGTTTCCCCTCCATTGACTGGGACAAATTACCTTAAGTGCAGTATCTGCAGAGCAGATACTACACTTTGATCCTGGCCCGAAGGCCAAGAACAACAGGGTGTTTATTTGCTCCCCCACCGAGTAAATTAGGCACAAAGCCGATTTTTAATGTGAGGAGTGAAGGGGAAATGGGGACCATGGCTAAAATTGACACTTTTGTGCTTATTAAAAAAAAAATTGATGCCTTGGATTTTTATACCACTTTCTAAAAAGTTGTAACTAACTGATTTCTATATAATTTTGTTTGTCTATACTTCGCGATAATTCAGGGGCACTTTTACGATTAATAAAAACACTCCATTTCTGGGACTATTTTACCATATTTGTCCGAAATTTTCTGTGTATGTCTATTTAGCAGTTTTGCATGGTGCTGAACTCAAATTTAAATATGTTAAGGCCTTGGAGACTTTTGGGGTTAAATGGGGGAAGGCAAATGATGGACTTAGTCATTTCTTTTTTTGCATGGTGCAAAACTCAAATTTACATACGTTAAGGCCTAAAACTGCATCGATTGTCATTTTCACCAGGATTTGAGTACCCTGGGGACTTTTGGGGCTAAATAGGAGGGGTGAGGAAAAATGCTGAACTTAGTCATTTTTTTTATGCCTCACTCACTGTGCACTCACGGGGGACCATGCATGCTTCACTTGTTCTCTTAAAAGCCCGGCTGTAAGGGGGGGGCTATTAAATAATATTATAATATAATTTTTTTAAATTTTTATCTACGTACATATGTTTAATTCATATTTGAAGAATTATTACTGTGGAAGATAACTGTTTTGCTGGTTTCATGGCTCGAACTCAGACACAAGTCACCTTTTAACTGGAACAAGCTGTGAGAACAGGAAAAGAGTCATGGATTTAGAGTTTTTGCATTGTTGGTTAATAAATATGGCGTCCATGAAAAAAAAACAACAAAAAAAAACCGGAAACTTATATTCCTAATTGAACCTACATATATAAATGCTCTGTTGATGTGAATTGTATTATTATTTTTTTTTTCCTAATGTTTTGAGACACGAATTCGGCCTTCTTTCTGATAATTTGCACTCGTAGAAAATCGTTAATATATAACTGTATGTTGGCTGTTTAAATGTTAATGAAACGGACCATGTAGAAATGGATCTTTTTAGAAATGAATAAAAATACAGTTACTACTTATGTCCCCATTCAGTCTCGAAAGATAAAGAGTACCCTTTGTAGGAGCAGCTGCGCGTATAATTGTGAGGTACAGGTTACACAATCCCTAACCACACCCCTCCTGAAACAGCACTGTTTGAGACCAGTCGCAAGGAGAAGTTCTGGACGACTGGAAACAATGCCGAGATAAGCGGAGAGCATATTCAGCACCTGGAAGTCCCAAATGGTTACCCATCTGCTACTGGCCAGGTTCAACGTTGCTTAACTTCAGTGAGTGATGCAGTGGGGACTGGTGTGTCAATGTGATTACTAACTTATTATAAGATATATACTAGCAGGCCGCCCGGCGTTGCTTGGTCGTAAAATACGCTTAAATACGAGCGTTTAATTTATGTAAATTTTGTATCTATGTACAAGGTGACACCCCCCCCCCAAAAAAAAACGGGCCTCAACTCTAATCAGGCACCGTTTCTTAGTGTTTTGTCCGAATGAAATGAGACTTTGGTCATAACTAGTTTATTATATGCAAAACATCACATCAAAACACAAGGGTCTTTGGGGTTTTTTCTCCGTTCTACAGCAAATGTTCTAGATGGCCTCCATTTAGCTTTTGTTTTTTGGGGGTCATCCTGTATTAATACGATAGCGTGTGTGTTATTTTCTGTGTCACGCTTACATCCGGGTCGTTTAATTGTTATGTTCTTCCATTTCTCATAATAAATAATTTTACCAAGAATTCTTCATAAATTTTAGTTTCGGTTTCGATTATGGCTGAAGGAACTAAAGTTATATAAGTTTGGGATTCTGTTTCGATTCAAGCTGATGAACCCACGTCATATAGATATATTTTTTAGCTTTGAAATCGCAACTTTATAATATATAAAAATCGATAGAACATTAACTCTATAATACTATATACAAAATCTGAAAAAATTAAAATATCATATTTAAGCGTATTTTATGACCTGGTTACACCATATATAACATATGTACCCAATATATAATACTAATTTCATGGATGAAAAACATATGACTTGCATGCCATCAGCTAGGATCGAAATCACAACATTAAGCGCTCCAGCATTATTCATTACCATTTGAGCTAACTGCAAATGGATAACAAAACTTTAAAAATTAGCAGACTTGAACGTATAAAAGTATATTTCTGCTAGCATAGAGCAGCACTTTAAGTCGACTTACACCTGCCAAGTTCCAATTTTCAACCTTGACCACTTTGCAGCTATTTTTGCCGGCTAAAATCGAATCAAATGTGTTTCACAGGTCTGAATCGCCTATATATCAAGTTTCAAATCTGCAGACCAAAAATTGACAGAGTAGTTTGGTAAAGACCGTTCCGCATTAAAAAACAGAAAGATCAGTTTTACATAAGTGTTTTATGCTAAACTTATCCCCCACTCTAAATTCTAAAGTATGCATTAAAAAAAAATAATTATTGCTCCATTCCGTAATATTTTTCAGGATGTTCACACGTAATCGCCTTAAAAAGTAGAATCTTTTTCTTTTAGGAGAGTTTTAATCTAGAATAATATCTACTTTTGTTTACATATTCCACGCTGTGTGTGTGTGTGTATATATATATATATATATATATATATATATATATATATATATATATATATATAGAGAGAGAGAGAGAGAGAGAGAGAGAGAGAGAGAGGATTAACCAAGAATTGGAAAAACCGAAACATTTATGGCATTGGAATCGTTTTCGGAATCTAAAACATTCCAGCGTAAATTCCAATGTCGAAAACGATTCTCTTAATTTTGTGTGTGTGTGTGTGTGTGTGTGTCTTGCTAGTACTATTGATAAATTTTATATGTATCAAGTATCAAATCTGTAGACCAAAAATTGATAGAGTAGTTTGGTAGAGACTATTCCGCACACATGCAGACAAAGTCACTTTATATATATATATATATATATATATATATATATATATATATATATATATATATATATATATATATATATATATATATATATATATATAATCATTCACCCCTTCATTTATACAAATATTGTTGGCTACACATATGCATTCATGTTTCAGCTTCATTCTACCTGTTAACGAGCATACTTTATAAGCATTGGAACTATATTGGATTAATATCAAGTGAACACCAACAGTACAAGTACTATATATATATATATATATATATATATATATATATATATATATACACTATAATAATAATATTAAATACGTACAGACACTAATGTTTTATCCTTTTGGGTTTTTATCTTTTCAGGAATCATCAGTGCAGAATGTCACGATTAAGACCAGTCGATAGATTCGAACCCGGCAACAGAAGCCATCTCTGCAAGAACGTAATCCGTTTGGCTACCATTAAACACGAGAAATATTGTTGAAATTTAAACATTTATTTTTTACATGCTTTTTAGCATCTGTCAGAGTGAACTAATCATTGTGTGATGATCTGCGCACACACACACACACACTCACATACACACACTCACTCACACACACACTCACACACACTCACATACACACACTCACATACACATACTCACACACACACTCATACATTCACACACATACATACACACACAAACACACATACACACACTCACATACACACTCACACACACACACTCATACACTCACACAAATACACACACACACACACACTCACACACACTCACACACACACTCTCACACACACAAACACACATACACACTCACATACACGCACTCACACACACACTTATACACACACACTCACACACACTCTCACACACACACACACTCACATACACGCACTCACACACACACACTCACACACACAAACACACATACACACTCACACACACACTCACACACACACACTCTCACACTCTCACACACACACACAAACACACATACACACACTCACATACACACTCACACACACACACATATATATATTTCTGTAGAAATATTCTTTATTCATTTAATCATTATTTCATGATCTGCCCATGCAAGCTAAACTGAAGCGTTCAACGATAAGTAACGAGTTTCTTAAAGGGGCTGACATAATTATTTACTATAATAATTATTAAATACCTACAGACACTAGTGTTTCATCCTTTTGGGAATCATCAGTGCAGAATGTCATGATTAACACCAGTCGATAGATTCGAACCCGGCAACAGAAGCCATCTCTGACTTCATTAACAAGGACCTAATCCGTTCGGCTACAGTTAATCGCGAAAAATGTTGAATTTTAAACATTTATTTTTTAAATGCTGTCGAATGTTTGTTATATATATATGTGTGTGTGTGTTTGTGTGTGTGTTTATGTGTGTGTGTATATATGTTTGTGTGTGTGTGCGTTTGTGTGCGTGTGTTTATGTGTGTGTGTTTGTGCGTGTGCGTTTGTGTGTGTTTATGTGTGTTTGTGTGTGTGTGTTTGTGTG
>NC_136519.1:83431275-83456275 GCF_053919585.1 Euprymna scolopes
AAGCATGTGAAGCTTCCTCCTGGGCGATTTCACGGATTTTGATGACAATAAAAATATAGGAGTGTGAAATATTCGTTGATCATAATTCAATCCCGGGCAACGTCGGGTCTCCCTGCTAGTATATATATATATATATATATATATATATATATATATATATATATATATATATATATATATATATATAGAATTAAATTTACCAAAATGATCCAAGATGGTAAAACCAAAGTATATTATAAATATTAAAGAATTAATATTTATAAAGTAATCTCAACCATATGTAAAAGCTCGATAAAACCAAATAGGAGATAGAGCTTATAATACTTTTGTATGCAAAATCCGATCCCGCATTTTACTAATTCCTACCCTCTGATGAGAAGGAAAGTATTTCTTCGAAACTCCGCGGATTAAGGACTATCCACTTATCAAGCGTTTCCTTTTCAGATTGAATATGTTTTTAACTCTTTTTCAAAGTGTTTTTAACATGTTTTTTTTTTTTTTTTTTAACTATTTGCTCTTATATATATATATATATATATATATAGGAATGAAAAAAAAATGGTGGCGAGTAGGACAACAATACAAAGAAAAAAGAACAGGGCAGTAAAACTCTCACAGTCCTTCTCTTTTGTTTTAATTAGACCGTCAACTGCGAAAACAAGCAAGTTGATCTCTAAATGGGAGTGAGGACTGAAGTGGAAAAAATGTAAGCGAGTTGTGGGGTGAGAGTGAATGGTATCTTGACAAGATAAGAAACAATTGGGGGAGTGAGAGACAAGGTGCAAATGAAAGTGGGAGGAGCTGGCATCCTGGGGGAATTATGCTACTTTTTAACAATACCGAAAAATGCCGAAAAATACCGAAAATCAATCTAACAACTTACCGAGTACGTTTCCATCCCAGAATCGAGCCATTCTTTACTGGAAATATCCGTTTCCATGCTGCAACATTTGGTAGGAGTTTGAGATGGCTATTTGTACGGTCCATCGCTGTTTTTTAAATTTTTATTTAATTTTTTTATTGATATAATAATTCCAATGAGAATAACATAAAAAAAAGTGTAAATTCCTTCCGGTGTGGACAATAATCGGGATTCAGAGGAGTTGCAACGGACCACGGGGCAGTTGCCAAAAAGGGTTGATATTCTGCAGGAACATTATTAATCCCAATTTTAAACAAAATAACTTTTGTTTATTTCGTTTTGGGAAGCAAATTAAGAAATTCATTGCTGTTTTTCTCCTGGATTGACAAGCACCTGCGTTAGACATTTTTTCTTAGCTGTTATATTTTTAATTTTTTTATTCAGCATTTTTTATTTAATTTGATCTATTTTGAAAATTAATTTTAGGTAGGTTTCTTTGTGTGTGTGTGTGTGTGTGTGTGTGTGTGTGTGTCTAAATCGGGTAATAAAGCAATCTTCAAAGAATTCCACGTTTGATAACTATATGGCTATTAAATTTGAACTTAAAAGTTTAATTTTAAACTGTGCGTCTTCATTTGTTTGTCTACCCCGCCATGGGACCAGGATTATACGCAAGGTCGGTTTTTAATATGCCGGGGAGGGGGTGGGGAATACAGCAACCTCTAGAAAGGGGTAGTCTAGATTGGGACACAAATAAAATTCGTCTCACTCTAGAAGGATTTCTTTTTTACAGACCGAGGACAGATACGATGAAGTTTAATATCAGAACGGGTACTACACTTTGCTCCCAGCCAAATAAAAAAAAAAAACAAACAAACCCAAAATAACAAAAAAAACAACAAAAAAACAAAACAAGAACACACACAAACACACACACACAAACACACACAAAGAAAAAAAAATAAACGTGTTTATGACCGCGTGTGTTTCTGTGTGCGTGTGTTTGGCACCCACAAACCCGAATACTCGAAGACCCCCACACCCACACCACACGCGGCTTGCGTAAGAATAAACAACAGATCTCTCTAAGACAAACTAATCAAGCGAGGAATCCCGATTATGCAAACGCTAAAATGAGATGCCACACTGGTTCCTCTCGTCAGATAATCGGCGGTAAGCAACGTTGACTCTGATCAGTATTCAGACGGGTAACCATTTGATAACACCAGGTGCTGTAAGCGATACGTTCCAAGCAAACATATAAATACAAAACAGCAGCCATTGTTGTGAAATAAACGACGACACACTATGGTCCGGTAACAGTGTGAAACAATGATGAGATCGCTTTTTGTGAACGGGGGGGGGGGGGGCTCTAAAGGGGAGGGGGATATACGCCTATTGTTTTATTATGTAACGTTCGGTATGCCGTGTCAGGACGTAATAGCCCTTCCAGAGACTTCCCTACGGCTCGTACAAAATCAAGTCACTGTCCTTGCCAGCACAATGAGGAGGAGGGTTCGATTCGCACCTGATCTGATTGACGCTATGAGACCGAGACAAACCCCGGATCTGGGAGTCGCTTTATAGGCTGATAAAAAGGTATATAACCTCTATTAGTTATACAAACAACAGTACACGCGATCAGAACATATATATAAATGTATAAGTTATGAATATATATATGGCAATCAAGCTACACAGAAATATCCGCGTTTCATTCTCGTGAGAATTCGTCAGGCTTTTATATATATATATATATATATATATATATATATATATATATATATATATATATAGACAAAATATTACATAGTCGCTACATTGAACATGCTAATATTTCAGACACTTGGTCGGTAAGGACCAAAAGTCCTCGTCAGGCGACGTAATAAAGTTTCTGAAAGCGTCTGGTTCTCAAATAGGAGGATTGAAGTAATATATTTATTTTAATAAATATAAACCGTTACAATTAGAAGGGAGGGGTGGGGGCGTAAGTGACATATATATATATATGTGTGTGTGTGTGTGTGTGTGTGTGTGTGTGTGCACTGATGATTCCCGAAAGGATGAAACACTAGTGTTTGTAGGTATATAAAAATTATATAATAATAATAATGATAATATCTATATATATATATATATATATATATATATATATATATATATATATATATGGGTGTGTGTGTGTGTATGTGTTTATATATAGATGTATGTGTACGTGTGTGTGCTTACCTTTAGCTCTCCTAGAAACACGTGTAGAAATAAAATTATAGTATGATATACTTTTAATTTAATATTTTACTATTTATTTATTATTAGCTCTATATAACGCCTTAAATATTGAGTTTTATTTGGAAATCGATTTCAACTGTATGGATACGCCCGTGATTTTTGTATTCAATTATGTTTTAAAAAAAAAAAATTTTTTTTTGCTATATATATATTTCGAATAAATCTTACACCCGAATATAAATATCAACAACACAAAATAGCTCAATAGTGCAATACTAGAGCTATAAATACGAACATAATGAATGTCTGTCTCCACTAAAGAAGAAAAGCGATAAAATATTAAAAGTATTATTGTATGTATTATTATACGAAATCTGCGTTAATCAACGTTTGTTTCTCCTTATGCTTTTTTGTTTTCATATATATTTAAATCACACAAAATATATGCTAAAATATTCTTTAGTTTTGGGATTGAGTTATGCTTGAAAAACAAAAGAACTCACATTTCTATTACCATAGTCAGTTTGCAATTATTTTTTCTTAGCGATCCATCTCTTACTCGCTATAATAATCATCCTCTCTCAGTGTTTGTTGCTTGAAGCCCGCTCTCAGTTTTATACGGTGCCTATGACTCTCGCTTCCGTCTCTTTTTCTCGTTGTGTTTATTGACAGTTTAAGGCAATAAAACCTACTTATAAACTCAATTAAAATCGTATGTTATAAACCAAAGGAATACCACCACAAGTAGCAATACTATTTAAAACCAGAAGTAATGAGGGAGAGAGGGAAAGTGCGAAAGAGAGGCCTATAAAGAGAAGATTCTTTTTATCATGTAAAATTCAGATATCTTCTTGCCGGCTTCCTATGACATTTTTTTTTAGCAATATATATATTTTAATTTAATTCAATTTAAAAGTAATTCGTAAAATCGTTGTGTTTGAACCGTTTAAAGGCATTCAACAGGTCAAAATGTATAAATAAATAAATAAATAAATGTAAAAAAGGATCCAATTGTGACGCGGAGTGTGTGTGTGTGTGTGTGTGTGTGTGTGTGTGTGTGTGTGTGTGTGTCCGCCCGTGACCCCGTCCCGTTGCACAGAAGTTAACAACTAAAATAATTACCGGACGAATCTGTTTCAAGTATTTAGGGGGAATAGAAAAAGCAATAAACAAGTCAGACACTCCCCACCCTAATTTCAACCTATTTCTGTAATGAAATGTTTTCTTTCTCTCTTTCTTTCTTTCTGCTTTTTTTAAATAACAATTTATATGTTTTATGTTTTTAACTTTGCTGTTTGAGACGTTTTATTAATTTTCTTTTCCTTTTTTTGGTTCTAAAACTTCACCAATTCAGACGTTATTTATTATTATTATTATTATTATTGGTGCGAACACTGATGGAGGGTAATTATTTTCCCATCACTTTCGACGAAGGGTATGTGCTTGTTTAGTTATAAATTTCCACAATGCTGTTGTCGACGTCGTCGTTGTCGTCAGAGGTGAATATACGAATATTCAAAAAAAAAAAAAAAAACAAAAAAAAAACACGGAGTGAGATAATAAAAATCCAGTAAAAAAAGGAAAAAGGAAACCAATGGGTTGTAGAGCTATAAATTCCTTGCAAGGTAAGATAATCCCCGGCATTAAGTAGAAGAATATGGTTCCGAAATTTGTACGCGAGCCGAAAGGATTTTCTTTCGTTTTTTTTTTTTCCTGAATCGTTTAAAGGATGAAGTCGATGCAACGACAGCTTGCACACGTGGTGCTCACTGATGCAGGCGGAGTTTAAAAGAATCCACAGTCACCGTTAAAGACTCTCTCGTGGCGAAGCTGCTTGTGGTACGGTTCCTCGGAATTGGTGGCACTGCTTCTGCAAAAGAGGCAACTGTAGCAGATAACCGTAGCGATAATAGTAGAGGCTGTGGAACTGACGCGCTCGTTGTGGAATCTGTCGACTATATGCACACACACATACACACACACACACACACACACACACGCGCGTTCAGCTTCCACGACTAGTGCTTATTCGAAGATGATGTTGTCAGATCGATGGCTAGCTAATCGATTACATTTTAAAAGGGAGGAGACAGGGATGCTTCGGAGAGATATGCGGAGGGAAAGAGGACACCAGATGACGGCAGCTACGGTTTGATTTAACCAAGTGACAATCAGGTGCGACAGCAAAGTTTTAAGAAAATAGAATAAAAAAAATATGAAGTGGTTCGGGGGAGGTTGGTAGGGGGCGGGGCGCGGAAGTCGTGTGAAAATCACGCTTTGTTTTTAGGGAAAGAATAAAAAATGGTTCGCAAAAGGATGGGGTGAATGTCATTACTGTGGCATTGGGGGGGAGTAGGGAAAGATTGACAGATAGTAGGGGAGGAAGAGAAAGAAAGGGGACGGAGAAAAAGAGGCACAAAGAGAAAGAGAGAGAGAGGGAGAGGTGGGGGGAAAAGAAAGGGAGAGATAAGTAGATAGATAAAGAGAGCGGTGAAGTACAGGGAGAGAGAGACAGGAAAATGGGAGGAGCGTTAAGAAAAAAGGGACTTACTAGGGATGGATAATGAAAGTGAAAGTACAGGTAGAGAGAGAAAGGGAGAGAGAGTAAGACAGAAAGGAGGGGAAGAGGATAGAGTAAGAAAGAGAAAAAACAAAATAAAGGAGGAGTAATACATACGGAATTGATTGGACTAGAGAAGGGAAAGCTGGAAAAAAGGAAGAGAACGAAAGAGAGAGAGAGAAAGAAACGAGCGCACGAGAGAGACAGACAGAGAGAGAGAGAGAGAGAGAGAGAGAGAGAGAGAGGTATATGATAGAGGGGGAGGAAAAAGAGGAAAAAATAGAGGAGTGAGACATGGGGAAGAGATTAGGATAGAGAAGCAAAAGTTAGAAAAAGAAGAGAAGGAAATAAAGAAAGAAAGAGAGAGAGAGAACCGAGCGAGAGAAAGAAAGAGGGAATGAGATAGGGAGGGAAGAAAGAGGGGAGAGAGTGGGAAAGAGAAAGGTGGAGTGAGACACGGGGAAGAGATTGTGATAGAGGGATGAAAGCGAGAAAAAGAGGAAGGGAGAGGGAGAGAGTTAGGCGAGCAAGAAAAAAAGAGAGTAAGAAAGAGGGGAGGAGCGGAGAAAGAGCAAAAGAAAGGGGGAAGAGATTCGGATAGAGAGGTGAAAGCAAAAAAAAAGAGGAAGAGAAAGAGAGCGAGAGAGAGATAGAGGGAGAGAGAGAGAGAGGGGGGAAGTGAGAGGGGGGGGGAAGAGAAAGGACTTCTAATTAACTATAGCCACTTACGTCTCAGTACCTTGGGGGAATATAGATAAAAATGGGAGGAGCGTAAACAACAAAAGGGAATTATTAAGGATAGATAATGAAAGTGAAAGTACAGGATAAAGAAATGTCATTTATCAGGGAGAACGATAAAAAGAGAGAGGGAGAGAGATAGAGGAACAGAGTGGGGAAGAAATAGAGAGGGAGGGAAATAGACGGGAAGCAAGAAGACGTGAAAAACTGGGAGGAGCGTAAACAAAAAAAAGGGAATTATTTGGGATGGATAATGAAAGTGAAAGTACAGAATAAAGAAAATGTCATTTATCGGGGTGGGGGGAAACGATTAAGAGCAGGAGTGAGAGAGGCTGAGAGGAACGCAAGGGAAACAGAGAGAGAGAGAGGAGAGCGAGAAAGAGAGAGGGAATGAAAGGGAGAAAGAGAGAAAGCAAAGAGATACATTTTACAAAATGGAAGTAGAAAGGGAGTTACTAGGGATCGAAATGAAAGTGAAAGTAAGGAATACGCGAATGTTACTTAACAGGGAGAGAGAGGGGGAAAGGGGAAAAGGGATAAACAGAGACAGGGACAATAAAAGAGAGACAAAAGGAGAGAACCTTCACAAAATGGGAGGAGCTTAAACAGAAGGGGGAGGTACTAGGGATGGATAATGAAAGTGAAACTAAAAGATAAAACGAATGTAATTTCCTATTATTTGGAATCTTCAGGTTGCTGCCCTCATCTTGAATATCAGATTTTCTACAACATTTCAGTCGATGTATACTCCGACCTTCTTCAGGTGTATGTGGTCGAACTCAAGAACGTTTCTGCTGTACCCGGAAATTTGGACAAAATTTCAAATGGACCCTTTATTTACTCCACCATGCTCTCGTTCCGTCAGTCATGACGGAATAGAGGTTCTAAGTAATCTGCAATTCTAAAAAAAAAGATTTACAATTTCGAATTACTTAGGACTTCTATCCAGTGATGGCTGACGAAACAAGAATATGCTACCTGCATGAAGTAAATAAAGAGTTCCGCTCGAAATTCCATCCAAATTTCTGAGTTTAAGAGAAACATTCCCGAGTTTGACAAAATACACCTGCAGAAGATCGGAGATCACATCGACCTAAACGTTAACAGGGAGTAAGATCTGGACTATAGGGAGCATCAAGAACTATCTTGATGCCCATCTTATGTAATAAATAGTCTGTGATCTTCTCTGGGCTCCCTTGGGATAAACTTCATGTAAATCTTCCACATCTTCAGTTCCTCGTGTATAATTGTGTACAGTTCCCACACTGCCATCCGTGGTTAGAAAAAAAAGAAAAAAAAAAAAAAAAGAAACGTACCGGGCGTATCTGCATCGTTCTTTGGGAAAGAAGAAGGAAAGAATGGCCAGCGCATTTGTATACACAAAGGGCATCTTGCGAAGGCAGAGCATGATGGGAAAAGCTATTATTTGTTTTTCCTGTCTCTTCCCTTTTTTTCAAGATAGGAGGATATAAAAGCAGGGAAAAATTCCCTGGGGCAGCAGAGAGAAAAGAGTTTTGTATTGCTGACGTTCGGATTGTGCGGTGTGACATTGATGGCGAGAGGCCAGGTGTAGTCGATTGGAAAAGAAGAGGGCAGAAACGTGCTGGTGTCAAGAGAGTGACTCAATCCTTCCCGAACCCCAGAACTGAATCCTGATTATAAACTCTGCACATATTGTCTCTATAGACACATGACCGTCCTTATCCATGAAATTCTTTATTTGGCCAATCACCTCTAGTGTTCTGACTTCTTTACTCCTCCCACGCCTTTCATCACCACAAACTCCTTGCCTTCCTTGAATCTCTTTTGCCACTCAAAAACTGATGCTCAATTCTTGCAATGGCCCAAAAGCAGTCTGAAGGATTCCATAAGTTTCTGTGAAACTTTTCCTAAGTTTAAAACAGAATTTTATTTCATATCGTTCTTCTAAAGTGTTCATACATCCAGATTGCATTTTTGAAATTTACCAGCTGTGATAATCAGGCTTTAGTAACGTGTATTCCATCCCTGCTGTAACTGTTCATTTAAGCCTGAAATCATTGGACCATGGGAATAAAACCTTTAAAACCGCCAACAAGTCTCCTTGCGTTTCCGTGCATGAGTTATTTGCCTGTGATAAAACTATACAGATCCACAACCACACAAATGGAAATTGACAATGGAAAGAATATTTAATTAATTGACATATATACTAGCAGTGAGACCCGATGTTGTCCAGGATTAAATGAGGATCAATAAATATTCCAATGCTTCCAATGCTTGTACTCTGATCGAAATCAGTGAAATTACCTGATTTTCCAACAAATCGATTGCCTGTTCAAATTAATGACTCACCGCGATGAACCGAAAGATACTTTCTCATGCCTTCCTGCAGTGACTTAGTCCACAATACGTTGTAGTTTACATTGCATTGTAGAGAACCTTCGGTTGATTTTATAAAATTATTTTCATATAAAGAGTTGAATTAAAATTTAAAATGTAAAAGCCAAGCCAGTGGAACTCTCTGTCGCTTGCCTGTTTCCCACCTGACTACAACTTGGACGTCTTCAAGTCCAACATAAACAAACTCCTGACAAACCGCATCCTTAAGTAAGACACTCTATCTAAACACCCAATACTAATGATTACGGCAATACTATCTCATTGATTACTGTACACGCAATAACCCTTATCCCTGAGTGGCCTTCGGGCCTTGATAAGTGGTGATCCCATGTAAAACAAAAATTGTGCTTTAAACAGAAATATTCAGCTTAAACGCCCCCTATCTTATAAAAAAAAACTACTGTAAATATTATGCGCTGGGATCCATTGTTGTATTGTGATGAAACTTTTAAAATGCTCTTGTGAAGTTAGGCTGTATCAGAGTGTTAACTTTGGGCTATTTTCAAAGAAATAAACTTTTGCTCTCCCCACCCTTCCGTAAAGGAATCTTATCTGCCCAGGAACGTTTGGATTTATCGTGCTAACAAAGCTGCATAAGTATCATTAATTTTGGTCTCTCCTCTTGTGAAGTGTCTCTCTCCCCAATAAAATCTTTAAAATCGCCAACAAGTCCTCTTGTGTTTCCATGCACGAGTTATTCACTTGTGATAAAACAGCCACTTTACGATGCCATGATAAAGATCAACAGCCACACACGTGGAAAGAATGAAGAATTACTTTTCATTTAATTGACCGAATTACTTGATCGCTCATCAGCAAGAACCCACAAGTGCAGTAAGTATGCACTTGTTGTAAAACGCATGCGCTTCCCTTCGTTTAACGTGCATTTTGTTACGAAATTGTGAGATATAGAAGAAAAGCTTCAAGGAAACAAACTACTATGTTAAAACATAGCAGGTGAAAGGGAAAAGGAAAAACTAATATATCGTAACATGTAAAGAAAAATTTACACGAAACTAGACTACCCGTGACCCGTTGGGTCAGTATGTTATATTAGCTATCGAATTCATGTATGAACGTGACACTTGTGACGTAAAAAAAATAGGTTTTTTTTGACATAACAGAAACACTTCTATGAAAGTATATTAAAATGAAAAAAGAATATAGATAGATTTCTATGAGTCGTTCTGTTCATTATAATGGATTATTAAAAAAAAAAAAAATTACAGTTACTGAATTATAAGTGGTCGGCCATACTTATAGGTAAATGTGCACTGAACAGATATCATAATATTTATTATAGTTAAATTCAAATTTTGATATATCTGTTTTTTTTTACATCGTTCATTTCTGTATTACGTTTGTTATTTTTAACCCCACTTTTCCCATGTTAAATAATAATTTCGAAATAATAACGTTAATATTTCAGCGTCCCAATTGTTCTTTTGTTTTTTGTTTATTTTAAACCCCACTTTTCCCATGTTAAATAATAATTTCGATATAATAATGTTAATATTTCAGCGTCCCAACTGTTCTTTTGTTTTTTGTTTATTTTAAACCCCACTCTTCCCATGTTAAATAATAATTTCGAAATAATAATGTTAATATTTCAGCGTCCCAATTGTTCTTTTGTTTTTTGTTTATTTTAAACCCCACACTTCCCATGTTAAATAATAATTTCGAAATAATAACGTTAATATTTCAGCGTCCCAATTGTTCTTTTGTTTTTTGTTTATTTAAAACCCCACTTTTCCCATGTTAAATAATAATTTCGAAATAATAATGTTAATATTTCAGCGTCCCAATTGTTCTTTTGTTTTTTGTTTATTTTAAACCCCACTTTTCCCATGTTAAATAATAATTTCGAAATAATAATGTTAATATTTCAGCGTCCCAATTGTTCTTTTGTTTTTTGTTTATTTTAAACCCCACTTTTCCAATGTTAAATAATAATTTCGAAATAATAACGTTAATATTTCAGCGTCCCAACTGTTCTTTTGTTTTTTGTTTATTTTAAACCCCACTTTTCCCATGTTAAATAATAATTTCGAAATAATAATGTTAATATTTCAGCGTCCCAATTGTTCTTTTGTGTTTTGTTTATTTTAAACCCCACTTTTCCAATGTTAAATAATAATTTCGAAATAATAATGTTAATATTTCAGCGTCCCAACTGTTCTTTTGTTTTTTGTTTATTTTAAACCCCACTCTTCCCATGTTAAATAATAATTTCGAAATAATAATGTTAATATTTCAGCGTCCCAATTGTTCTTTTGTTTTTTATTTATTTTAAACCCCACTTTTCCCATGTTAAATAATAATTTCGAAATAATAACGTTAATATTTCAGCGTCCCAATTGTTCTTTTGTTTTTTGTTTATTTTAAACCCCACTCTTCCCATGTTAAATAATAATTTCGAAATAATAATGTTAATATTTCAGCGTCCCAATTGTTCTTTTGTTTTTTGTTTTATCTTAAACCCCACTTTTCCCATGTTAAATAATAATTTCGAAATAATAACATTAATATTTCAGCGTCCCAATTGTTATTTTTTTTTTTTTTCGCGTTTAAATTATCCAAATAAACAATTGTTAATACTGTCTGCTTTCTTTTTTTTACATCGTTCATTTCTGTATTGCGTTTAAGTTATTTAAACCCCACTCTTCCCATGTTAAATAATAATTTCGAAATAATAACGTTAATATTTCAGTGCGCAGGTCATGGCGTATGCGCAACTGGATGTCGTAAATCATAAAGTGGGTTACATACATCGTTACAAGGTCATTTGAGTTTTATAATTATACTAGCGAGGGGTACCCGGCGTTGCCCGGGTGTTTTTCGGGGTATGTGAAAAAAAACCCCGAAGTGTTGACGACGCGCAGTTGGAAAATAGTAAAGTGTTTAAAAAAAAAAATTAACGTGACGGCGATAGGTATTCAGCAGTTAGTTTGTGTGGGACAGTTTTGAAAAATGGGGTTTTTTGTTTTTAAAAAACCGCTCCCTGTTTATTAGGAGGAGCGAAGACGAAGTCGACATTGACCAAACTGGCTCTGGGCCTGTGATTAGAGTCGAGGTTCGCTTTTTTTATACCGAAAAGCGAATGTAACGCGTGCCGATGCGGGAAATGTGGAATAATTAAGGTTTGAAAGTCAATAAAATTAAATAGAGAGGCGAGCTCCGTGGATAATTCGTAGATATTACAATTTATAGATGATATAAAAAGTTTTAAAAAGTTGTGAAGCTGTTACATATAGGGTCTTCTTAAAAGAGAGGATAGTCTGAGAGAGAGATGCTTAGAAAGGGATGTTGTAAGACTCAGAGATAGAGAGAGAGAGAGAGAGAGAGAGAGAGAGAGAGAGATGTTGTAAGAGACTTAGAGAGATTGTTCCTGTTATAAGAGATTCTTATATATTAAAAGTTCATTCCTTAATTGTGTTAAATGGAAGAAGAAGAAAAGGAGAAAGCTCTTAGAGTGAGGACATAGTGTTCAGACAGTTCGAACATGATGATGTTGAGACGTGTATGTAAAGACATATAACACAAATATATAATACAATTGGACTTTACCTTTTTTTGTAAGAATCATAAGACACAAGACGAGCTTTACAAAACACATGATGGTTTATTCTTCACACGGCCGTGATTCCATCATCAAGAATTCAAAGTCTCACATTTTTTCTTGAAGTGACGTCTCGCTTCTAGACGTCTGACTCTCTCTGAGTTTTCTCACTGACTGACTTACTCTAAAGTTTTTTCTCTATTCCTAGAACTTTCTATTTTTCCGTGACGTCATACACATGTTAAAACATGTGCCTTCTTTCACGTGTCCTGGACATACGTGTCCAAAACTTTTCGTATTTCTCAGTAACCTATTTATCCAATATGTTAAAAACATTATCTTATAAGCTGCATTCTTTCAATTTAAAATTTCATAACAAACTTAAGAGTTCACATTCTTTCCTTGAAATATTTATCTATATTCTAAACAAATGTTTGTTTTACATTTTTAAATTCTCACACGTAATCTATTTCTAAACCCAGATTACGAGGTTCGAATTTCGTCTATGCTCTTTCATTTTCATTTTAAACTTAATTCTCCATTTTTATACTTACATGAAAAGGGGACAGCCCTTATCGTGTAACAAAGCGAGCAAGCGCTTGTTTGAAAGAAGCCTTTCGTGGACATCGAGGAAAAGCGAACATACATACATACATACATACATACATACATACATTTTCGCTTTTCTATTTATAGACTAGCGAGGGGTACCCGGCGTTACCCGGGTGTTTGTAGGGGTGTGTGGTGTTAAATAAAAAAGAAACCGGGGGGGGGGGTAGGATCGAAGCCGAACCCCTGAGGCGAAGTTTGAAAATAAAATCGGCCAGCCAGAAGTGAAAGATGTTTGAAAGTCGTCGAGTTTCCGACGACGACGATGACGATGTAAGCATTGTTATAAGCGAAGAAAAGAAAACAACGTTTTAATTAAGCGAGGGGGGAGGGTAAAACACAAATTAAAACAGAAAAACGAACGAACGAAATGTAAAAAATCGAAAAAAAAGAAGACATCTCACACCACGATTCGAACCCAAGACGTTTAGATAATGAACCAACCCTTAACTACCTACGCTAAAGCGGCGTATATAAAGTTTGTTCGATTTATCAACTATTTAAAGTAAATGTACACATGACGTCATCTGACGCATGCGTTGTTGACCCTCCCCCCCTGTCGAATCTGTCTAGACCTCTCTCTCTCACTCACACTCTTTCTCTCTCTCTCTCTCACACACTTCGTCTGCCTTACTCTAAACACTGGAAAATGGCGTCTGGCTGTTTTTATTTTTAAAAACTTCGTTCGTTAAAATTTTTTGTAAGCGTATTTTTTTTTTTACTTCACATGTTTGGCTTATTATTTTTCGTTTAACTATCGAGTCTAACTATTTTTAATGGTGTAATAACTTTGGTAATGTTGCCATAGCGTAGAAGTTCATAGTTTAGCTTTAATTAATTCTTTTTTACCGATAACAACATTTTTAAATTGTAAATTAAGACGGCCATTAGAGGTTGCTGACGTCAAGATCACGTGACATGACTCAGCGGGTTTTAAATACAAGTTGACCCAAAATAAACGGCCGCGTGCATACTTTATGTAGAAGAGTTAGCGGCCATATTTTTTGGGGCAGTTATAAATCGATTTAAAAATATGTAATGTTTAACATTAAAATGTCACATTTTTGGCCCCCCCTGCAGAAAATTGATCAGTTGACGCACTTCTGATGGTCACTTTGGTCCAATCTTTTGATATTTATCGTCCGGAATGTGGGGCTTTCATATGAGACCAAGTTTGTGAATTTTTGTTGTGTCTGTCGAAAATTTTTAGCAGACACACAAACATACAAAAATACATACATTTTCGCTTTTATTTATATAGACTAGCTGGGGGTATCCGGCGATGCCCGGGTGTCTTGAGGTAAATCTAATCCGGGGGTCGGGGGTTAAATAATAAAATAAATGTTTTGGTAGGTAAGTATGAGAATCGAACCTGAGTTGGAAATTAATGGGTGAAAAAAACCCTGCTACGTTACCCATTGAGCCACGGCGACAGACAACATTAAGCAGGTTTTTTTACTATAAAAACAGGCGTGCGCAATAAAAGTTAACTCTGCTGCTTCCATTAGACCTAATTAAGAAGGTCAAATAGAAGTCACGCAGCGTTTGTTTACCAAAATTTAACTGTTTCTTCCCCCAACAGATGTTGAGGAGGGGGAAAACCGCCCCCAATTGTCCAGATTGAATAGCAACTGATCAAAGCTGATTGCTTCTGGACGTTTTTCCCGGCGCAATGCCGAAGACGTCGTTTGAGTTTAGTTTTACTTTATTTATACTAAAAAGCCCAATCAACACGTGAGAAGCCAAAATAGCAATAATTTTGTAAAAGTCGACGTAAATAAATCTATAAGCTACATGCGTTCCCAAATCCTACATATTATTATCTAGGACCTATATACACAGTTTTAAGCGATAGTAACGACCCTGGGAGCGTGTGTGAGAAAAGCCTTTTGAAGACATACACGAAATGGTCACACACATTTTGCCTTTTATATATATTGATTAAGGCAAACTGAGAAATGAATAGCTGGGCATATAAATAGAGACTAAAATTTGAAAGGTGTAGGATTTAAATAAATAAATCAGAGAAGAAAAATAATTATAAAAATAAAAAAGCATTAAAAGATTAAATGAAAACGAAAAATAAAAAATTGTAGAAATATTTAAAAATAAGAAATACGAACGTGGGATACTCAATTCGAAAATAATCGAATAAATAAATAAATAAATAAATAAATACAATGAGGATAAACGAGGTGGGTCTAAACTGCTTGTTTCCTTAAAATAGGGATTATGAATATATTCATATATATATATATATATATATATATATATATATATATATATATATATGTGGCAAATGTATTTTGATGTTTGAAGAGTGGCTATTTTTGGAATATTTTTAAATAATATAATGTTTGAATTTGTCCGAATGGTTACGAAACAATTGTATCACATGAGAAAATGATGTTTTTATTTTATATTTTGTTGTCTTGATTTTTGTAAGAATATTATATACACATACATACACACAAACGCACGCATATATATACATATATATGTAAAAATATTATACACATCCACACACAAACATATATGTGTGCGTGTGTGTGTAATATTTTTACATACATATATATGTATGTGTCTGTGTAATATTACACACATATATATGTAAGAATATTACACGTACACACACATATATATATATATGTGTGCGTGTGTGTGATATTTTTACATATATAGTCTTGGAAGTTTTTAACCTTTAAAACTATAAAAAAAATAAAATATTTTTATCATTCGTTAAACAAACTATTTAGTCAGTAAGTCATTCAATCACGTGCAATCAGTGCATCAACTTGCTCTCTCGAATTCACTATAGTACCAGTAATAATTTATTTTTAAGGGATCATCAGTTGTTTATCATGAAACACTGTTTCGGGGATTTAATATATATGTGTGTCTGTGTGTAATATTTTTACAATATATATATATAACAAAATAAAACCCAGAGTTTTTCTTATTTGTTAGTTTTAACATTTTCTGTTTATTGTTTTCACGTTAACATTCATCATTTTAATAGTATTGAAGAATGACATGTAATTTGGAATGTGACATTGAGGTTGTATACAAAGAACAGTACGAGAAAGAAAAATGGGGTTTATGGGACATGTCTACAGAAAAGGCGGAATAAAACAGATTAGTTTGGCAGGAAAGATCGTGAGTAGAAGAAGCAGAGGGCGACAGCGAGAAACATAGGTTGATAGTTTGAATACCTGTGCAACATCAAAACTAATGAGCAACAATGAATTCATGAACGCCTCAAGGGAGAGATAGATAGATAGAGAGCTACCAGGCAGAACATCACTTAATGATAATGATAAAAAAAGAATGACAAAACTAATAAAGCAAGTAAGAGTAAAGTTACAAAGAGACATAGGAATAATTAGGATTAACTACTTTACTAAAGAAAAAATGAGACGTTATTTCATTCAATCTGGGTTTTAATGTCTAGACATGAAAATTTGAATGTAATATTGAACATACGAAAAAGACAAACTGGAATTTCAGATTGAGATTGCAAGGCATTCAAAGAAAAGTGACAAGACTACTGAAAATACTAAAACAACGCGAGCCTGTCTTTGTTTTATCGCTATTTCCATGGCAGGTGCTCGTCTGAGCTCGAATCCCTGGTTCCCCCTCGCCAATCTTTCACGAGAAACACCCGTCTGGCTGAAACTACTGTCAACATTTTTCCCCACTCTTTATCTGTGCCTAAATCCAAACGTAATTCCATGAGCAAAGCTTCTTTCTTAGAACTGCACGCCAGTGGAACTCTCTGCCGCTTGCCTGTTTCCCACCTGACTATAACTTGGACGTCTTCAAGTCCAACATAAACAAACTCCTGACAAACCGCCCCCTTAAGTAAGACACTCTATCAAAACCCCCAATACTAATGATTACTACAATACTATCTCACTGATTACTGTACACGAAATAACCCTTATCCCTGAGTGGCCTTCGGGCCTTGATAAGTGGTGACCCCCATGTAAAAAAAAAAACAAGATTGGTATAATTAGGATTAACTACTTCACTAAAAAGGGGTTCTAATGTTTTGACATGAAAATTGGAATTTCAGATTGAGATTGCAAGGCATTCAAAGAAGAATGACACATATAATAAAATGCTGGAAATAATTAGGATTAACTACTTTACTAAAGAAAAAAATGAGACGTTATTTCATTCAATCTGGGTTTTAATGTCTAGACATGAAAATTTGAAATTAATATTGAACATACAAAAAAGACAAATGAGATTCCTGGACCATGTCTACAGAAAAAGTGGAATAAAACAGATTAGTTTGACAGGAAAGATCATGGGTAGAAGAAGCAGAAGACGGCAGCAAAAAAACATAGGTTGATAGTCTGAATACCTAGGCAACATCAAAACTAATGAGCAACAATGAATTCATGAATGTCTCGAGAGAGATAGATAGAATGAGAGGCATAGTCGTCAAGACCTGTATCATTCGGTCTGGGTTCTAGTGCCTAGATATAAAAATTCGAATGTAATATTGAGATTGAGGCACACACAAAGAAAAATGACAAAACTAATAAAAATAGTAAAAATAAATTATTAATTTACAGAAAGATATTCAAAATATTAGGATTAACTACTTTACTTTAACACATCCAAAACCAAGCTTCTATCTTATCACCACTAATGCTCTGATCCCCACTTGGACCCAATTGATATTATCTCAAAAACGCTCCCTGCTTTGACGAGCTTCTAGTCTGACCTTCACTCATGACCTGAAATTGCCAATATCACTAGATAAATAATTGCGTCATTTTCTGCCTAGAGTACCCTCTCCTGCCTGGAGAGAATACAAAACACACTTCAAAATCTAGTGGGTGATACCCTTTTCTCCTTTTTGCTGCCTCTTTCTCAGAGAAATGAAGTTGCAGGCCTCTCTCTGTTCTATCGTTATTTTAATAGCAGATGCTCGACTGAGCTTCACTCTATGGTTCTCCCCTGTAAGGCATTTGTGGCAAGCACTTGACTAGCTACAACCACTATTACCGATTCCCCTTTCTTTCTATGTGTGCCTAAAACTAAATGAAAATTTCATGAGCAGAGCTTTTTTCCTACAAACTGCTCGTCTGTGGAAAACAATACTGCAGAGCTGTTCCCCAGCTGATTATAACACTGTCGTTTCAAAGTCCAATGTAAACAAGTTCTTAATCAGCCATTCCCTTAAATAACCAAATTATACCCAATTTCCACCATTAACGATGATCCGCCCTCTAGAATAAATTAATTCCTATCCAATAACTGATCAGCATGGTGTTGTCTCACCTGACACTCAGTAACCTTTATCCTTGAATGGCTTCTGGGTCTTGATAAATGTGACTCTATAGTATACATAAAAAGAAAATACAGCACAAAAAGGCTGCGTGAAGTGGCTGGGAGAGAGACTTTTAAAGAGCACATGTATGGCAGAGCGATGTAAAATACATGGGTGTGGGAAAAGACTTTTGGAAGATAATGAAATGCATTATTGTATGAAGAACCACAAATGGATGTTGTTCATTTGCATTTACAAAAAATAAACCGAGTCGAATTTTTATTTCTTTCCCTTGTTTTTTTATTCCTGCGATGGTATCAGACAGCGTGTAGGTCCGAGTGGTGACTCTATAGTATATATAAAAAAAAATGCAGCACAAAGATCACTTTTTATTTAACATAAATATTGAATTAAACTCATATGTCATAGCACAGTTTGTATTCTTTTTTTTTTAGCTTACGCTTCCAAGAACTCGACTAGCTACAACCACTATCACCAATTCCCCTTGCTTTCTATTTGTGCCTAAAACTTTTTGTTTTTAACGTAAATATTGAATCAAGTTCATATCTCCATATAACACGGTTTGTATTCTTTTTTTTAGCTTGCGCTAGGGCTTGGCTATTGAACTTTTGTCATTTACTATGAATTCCAGGGCAACGCCGGGCTACAAGTGAGCTAGCAGATTGTGTAAAAAGAAAATACTTACTAAAAGACGTTGGAATGGCTTATAGCTCGCAAAGTTGTCCCAGACTTTAAAGTGTTTAAGCGGTATAAGGGACAGATCTATTTAAACTGAAGCGAAATAAATAATAATTCTTGATTTATCGCGGCTGTTGCATCGATGTTTGCGATTGAAGATTATTAGCCAGAAAAATAGAAGAAAAAGTTTTTTTTTTTAAGAAAGAGAGAGAGAGAGAGAGAGAGAGAGAGAGAGAGAGAGAGAGAGAGAGAGAGAGAGAGAAATAAGAAGATAATGTGTTCGGGATTTGACATTGAGTTAAGTAATCAAAGACATGATTGGACAGCATTTTCACAGAATTATGACAATCCCCAGCATTAAGACGGCACCTTATTCAATTAATGCGTCACATAGTTATGATCCAATATATCTTTATTAACATTGATCGCCATTTAACTTTTCGCTACACTAGCATGACATTGTTTCGATCTAGATTTATTAAGGATCATACGAAAACACTTTTTTTTTTTTACACAGGAGTCACCACTTATCAAGGCCCGGAAGCTACTCGAGGATAGGGGTCGATGGGTATACATTAGTCAATGGTATTATAACCAGAATCAAAGTTTGATTTTTTTTTTACATAGGCATAACCACTTATCAAGGCCCATAGACCACTTGAGGATAAGGGTTAAGAGAGTACAGTAGTCAATTGAACAATATAGTAATCGTTAGTAATGAAATTCGGTAAATTTGTTAACTTAAGGGAACGGCTAATCAAAAACTTGTTTACGTTGGATTTGAAGACAACCAAATTGTAGTCAGCTGGAAAGCAGGAAAACGGAAGACAATTCCACAGACGTGCAGTTCTAAGAAAGAAGCTTTGATCATGGAATCTATGTTTAGGCACAGATAAAGAGTAGGGGGAATTATTGATAGTGTTTTCAGCTAGTCTAGTGTTTCTTGTGAAAGTTTGGCGAGGGGGGGGGGACCATAGACTGAAGCTCAGTTGAACACTTGCCATGAAAATAACGATAAAGCAGAGACAAACTCACAACATCTCTTCTGTGAGATAGAGGTTACAGGGAAGAGAAACGAGGCTACGAAGTATATTTTGAACTCTATCAAGGCAGGACCTTTTTTTTTCTTTTTTTTTTACACAGAAATCACCACTTATCAAGGCCCGGAAGTCTATTTTGAACTCTGTCTAGGCAGGATAAGCTGCTTCTAGCAGCTCCTGCCCAGATGTGGCAACAGTACTCCTCCTTTTTCAATATTAACGCCTAAATAAAAAGACAGACACTTCCCCTGAAAGTATCTTAGTTATTATTAACTATAGATCGAAACAATGTCATGCGGGTGTAACAAAAAATTAAATGGTAAACGATGCATTGGACAACAAATATATGATCTTAGTCACTAATATCTATAGATCGAAACATTGTCATGTCATTGTTCTTAATCTTTGGATGTGACGATTGATTTTTCGGATTCTTTGGATTCTTCTGACTACTGCTCTCATCTTGAGTGTTACTTTTATAATGTTTCGGTCAATGTAACCTCCGGCCTTCTTCAACATCTTTGTGTGTTGTGACATGGAGGTTTTGTTACCTGGCATAGTGGATAAATACGGAGTGGAACGATGAAATTGTCGACCTAGAAAATACATGATTCCATTTCCGTTTGACGAAAACCGGTTTTCTTTTTCTGTTGCAGATCATTTACTAGTTGGCCAGTTGTGTACTGATGCAATATTTTTGAGTCATAATGGGGTATGGTCGCTCACAATTGGGAGATTCTATTTATAAACGTTGCTGCTAGGAACTGGCGAATCAAATTAATTAACGTTCTGCTATCAACCAATCAGAAACCAGAATTGCTCCATAAAAATTAAACCTTTTTAGCAACGTTGCATATGTTTTCTTCGTGTCAACACAAAAAGGATCTGCTGCTCTTTGGCTGCAAAATTATCAAGTCCAGAACCTGTACAGAACAACTGTCTACTGAGAATTCGTCATCTCCAGGTCTTGTATAGAATAACTACCCATCGGAAATTCTTCTGAAACTAAAACATGGCTTCCAATTCAATTGTCGCTCTAGAAAAGACGACATGATTCCATTTCCGTTTGATGAAAACCGGTTTTCTTTTTGTTGCAGACCATTTACTAGTTGGCCAGTTGTATACAAATCCCAATAGTGATAGGATCCTTTCACGACAGAAGATTCAATAAGCGAGAGTGAAGATGCGCCGCTGTACAACCCATGCTCTCCACTAATCCAAGTTATGACAACAGGACCATTGCCAGCACTATCAAAATGCACTGCTGGATAGCCATGAATAACGGACATGCCCAGGGTGATGAAAACAAAGTTTCCAGCCGCGGTTATGATCTTTGGTGTCGTTTCACATCATGCATGATTGAAGTTGCCTTGCAAGTCAACACCAAAGTGTACATAGATGTGCTGAAGAGCATGGTGATCTCCTGGTATAATCAGCTGGCCGTTGGCAGACCCTGGGTGTGGCAACAGGACTCGGTGCCGGCCCACAAGTCTAAAGAGACCCTAGCATGGCTTTAGAAGGAGTGCTACGACTTTGTACCCTTCTCTCAATCCCTCCCTCCTCCCCTCCACCTGAACCCGATTAACTATTTAATTTGGTTATGCATCAAGATCCTCACCAACATGACCTCCCAAAACACCAAACTCAACCTGATCGTCGGGTATTTGCCAAACTCCTGTTGGCGTTCGTAGAAAAGGCATGCTCCCAGTTCCGAACTCGTATCGAGGCAGTGATTGAGGCTGAAGGCGGCTACATTGAATAGATGTCAGCTCTACTACATAATCAAGTTACCGGAATTGATATTTTTCAATAAAATTTTAAAATAAAAGTGTGGTGTTGTTTTCTTTAGGGTGACAATTTTATCATTCCATCCTGTGCTTGATAAATTCAATTGCAAGTTACACTCTTCTGGAGGTGGAAGTTATAGGAGTTGCATAGTCAAAGAAGATTCGGTATGACTTACATATGAGCTTCTGTGTGCATATATATATATATATATATATATATATATATATATTTCTATATCTTTCTTTCAAAGACTTCAACATTGACGTGAACTCATGGGAAAGCAGTGCTTCCGACAGGCCAACTTGGCGCCGCTTGGTACACGAGGGCTCTCTGCTTGTCGAGACAAGACAAACTGAATCTGCAAAAGAGAAGCGCGCTGCGCAAAAAGCCCAAGGTGGTGAAGTGGCCGTCTTCAGCCACTGGTGCCCAACATGTGGCAGGGGCTTCCGCGCCCAGATTGGACTGATCAGCCACCTGCATACACACAACTAGTTGTCTATGGTCATAATCGACTCCGATTAACGAACACATACACATATTTCTATATATCTATAAAAGTGAGAATGTGTGTGTGTATGAGGATACTTCTCAACCTATATACTCAAAGAATTTTGGATCTACAGACATGAAATTTAGTATATACAGTATATACATGTGGAAAACTTTTTAATCGATTTAATCCAGAAAAAAAGGGCTGCTAAGGAGCCCAAATTGGGAGTCATTGGATTTTTATTTTTTTGTAAACTGTTTCACGAATGCGCATCTGCAGCCATAAAACATGCCAGCTGCTTCATGTTTAGAATAAGTAAGTTTGAAAACACATTGAAAATCGTGTCAAGCTGGTTTAATGGTTATCGTACTTGACTCCTTGTCTTTGGGTTTTGGTCTCGATCTTAGCTCGAGTACTTTTTTTTTTACTTACCAAAAGAAAACATGACATATGCCCAGCCCAAGTGAGGTAACTTCACAAAAACAAAAAAAAAACCCTCTTTTTTCCTTGGAGTTGTCCCCCTTGCATTGTGTTTTTTTTTAAACAAAAATATGCATGGGTATCGATCCTCTGTTTCGTAAAATACTTTTTTTTTTCACTAATATTAACAATTAGTATAGATATCCCGACAAATGGAATCATAGGAAAGCCTTTAAAAAATATCTTAGTGACCCTTGAAGATTGAACTTTCTTTACGATCTACGGACCCACCCTGAACCACACGGAGTCGTATTCTTGCAATGCAGAGTTAACCCTCTTTTCCTGAGTAGAGAAAAGGAAAAATGTTTTCAACACCTGAAGAAGGTCGCAGGTTGCAGCGACCGAAACGTTGTGCTAATAACAACCAAGATGAGAATAATAGTCCGATTAATAAACATAAGAATTCACATCTCATCTAAAAAAAAAATCAGAATTGCAAGAAGTTAACCGTTTAGAAAAGAACATCATACTCGCAGGCACGTGTTTCAGTTTCTGTATAAATTAAAATATAATATTTATGCGTATTTTACGACTAGGCTATGCCAGGTCAGCCTTCTAGTACATATATATATATATATATATATATATATTATATATATATATATATATATATATATATATATATATATGTATAAAATTCGTTTTTTTTGTGTGTGTATTGATATTACTATTAAAACCCTCTTTTCTATTTATTTAAAAAGAAAATACAATGTTCTTATATATGAGTTGTGGAATTTCATTCACTAGCAAACGATCTAGCTAATTTGCATATTTTTTTAAACATTCATTTTAATTAATTCCTTAATAGTTTTTTCGCTTTTCTTATAGGATGATCATCTTTAGTTAACTATTACGTGTAATTATATTCATGCAGATATTCTACAGGATTTATACTTGCATAATATTTGCGTAAAATGTTTATAGTAAACACAAAATTGTTTTCATATATATTTATGTATACGTATATATTTTTGTTTAATCTATCTATCTATTATATATATAAAAGTGAACGTGTGTGTGTGTGTGTGTCTGTGTACATTTTCTTACGATTTGACCTTTGAGAACTCTACCAAACTCCTTCACCAATTTTGGGTTTAAACACTTAAAATTTTAGATATAGGTTCCTTGGACATGGATCTAACTTAATAACTTGATTTGAGCCCAAAACAATAAATGTTAAGGGGTCATAATAGGGGTCAAAGTTAAAAAAAATTGACCGCTTTTTTTTTTTTTTTTTTTTGCTCAACATACACCTCACAATACCCGGGCAACGCCCGGCTGAAATGTTAGTATATATATATATATATATATATATATATATATACAAGAATGGCTACATTGGCATCTCATTTTGAAATCCAGCTGAGGCCATTCGTATTCACTTTGCTGGAATCGCCCAAGGACAAGAACAAAACCCGTTCCTCTTCTCTGTTCGGTTATGCAAAAACTATTATATTCGTTGTTGGAAACTCCAAGCTCCACATTCAGAACCTGATGAAGATGCAGCTGGGAATTCTGAATTCAAAACGAGATGAGGTTTGTTGAGCTAGAAGCTTAACCCCCCCCGCCCTCCCATGCATCATACCCCCACCATCACTTGCCGCCAGATACTACTGTACTTCATTTAAAAAAAAAAAAAGAAATAAAAAAAACAAGTTTTCCCTCCCTTCTCTTCCTCTTTCTCGCCTCCCTACTCTCCAAAAAAAAAAAAAAAATTATAATCTCTATAAAAGGAAATTTGTGTTTGTGTGAGTTCGTTTCCTATGGACTCCGAAACGGCTAGGCCGGCTTTTTGAAATTTCACACGAAAGTACTTTATGTTCTTGGCAGTGTTCTTAGATAGATTTTGTATAGGAATGTCTTCGTTAAGTATCGATAATCGAAAATCAAAAAAAAAATCCGCTGAAAGAAGGAACAAGCGATGTTGACCAAAGTTAACACCTTATACAGCCTAACATCACAAGTGCGTTTCAGAAGTTTTATTATTGCACAAGCAGTAAGGCCCAGCATATAAAATCAACAGTAGGTTTTTTGATATGACAGAGGCACGTTCAAAATGAATGCTTCTGTTTAGAGCAAAATTGGATCTTTGTACATTTTAGACTTTAATTTATGCTATTATATTTAAAAATAATTTTTATAAAATCAACTGTAGTTTCTCTACAGTGCAATGTAAATTATAATGCTTTGTGGACTAAGTCATTATGGGGAGACATGTGAAACTTTCTTCTAATGTACCGTGGTGGGTGCCCAACTAGAGCAAGCACTTAACTGTTTTGA
>NC_136519.1:83458775-83496275 GCF_053919585.1 Euprymna scolopes
AATTATTTACTTTTTAATAGACATTTCAAAATGGGAGGCGTGAATTATTAAGGATCCTTTGTTCCAGCTCCTGGTCTAGTAGTCTTCACCAATTCACTACCTCATTATAATACAACTTCTTATTCTATTTATTTTATTATTAATAAGATTATTATCTTATTCACTAGAGTGTGGCGTCGGCTTCGAACCCGAGTAAGCGATGCTCTTTTCTCTTCCCGGCAACCACTTTCCCTCAGAAGAGACATTGTGAGCCTGTTTCTGCTCTATCATTATTTTCATAGCAAGTGCTCGACTGAACTCTAATCCATGGTCCCCCATCGCCAAACATTCACAAAAACACTCGACTAGCTATAGCCAATATAAACGAACCCCCCCACTCTCTATCTGTGCCTAAAATCTAAATGCAAATTCCATGAGCAAAGCTTCTTTCCCAGAAGTGCCCGCATGTGGAACACTGTTCCACTGACCTGCTCCTTGGTTTAATACAACATGGTAATCTTCAATTCTAATGTAAACAAGTTCTTGTTGAGCCGATCCCATAAATAATCAAATTCTACGCAATTTACATGATTAGTGATTATTACACTAAAACCTTACATTCATTAATCCTTACCCTTGAGTGGCCTTTGGGTCTTGATAAGTGGTAGCTCCCAAGTAAAAAAAAAAACAATCTTTTTCTAGAAACTGCAGCTTTTTTTTCTGTTGACTGTTTTCCTCCTACCTATAGCTTTGGGTCTTTTCAAGACTAAAGTCAATAAGCATTTCCTGTCTTTTCAAGAATCATGCTTTGTTATTTTTAGCTCTTTTCATGAATTGGCTTCATGCCTTGTCTGGAGTGATTTCTAAAAATAAAATTAAAAAGAAATAATTTCTTATCTAATAGGTTCGCATTGTCTGCCAAACTCAAGCCCCTGTCACATTGCCATAGTGTTGCATCCTTGCACTTGTTTTACAAATACTTCGACGATGAACTTGCAGTTGTACGCCTCATTCTACATAAATACTGCCCTCCTCCATGTTTCTCAAGTTGTTCACACGTAATCGCCTAAAAAAGTAGAATCTTAGGAAAAAAAAACTTTAATGTTTCACACATTTACACACATGTTAACATACATACATGTAGACTCCGTCGCAAAGAAACACAAGAAAGGAAGAGGAAAAAAATTCAACTCGTTGTTTCGGGGTGTTACAAAAGACCTTTATTCCTCTTTCTCTGGCCACATGTGATTTCTCATACTGATTGCGACGTCACCCACGTGTCTCTAACGCGATCCTCCTCTCTGACCTCCGTCCTCTCAAACGGGATCCTCAGTTTGCACACGTTTTTTTTTTTTTTACAAAAGAGTCACCACTTTCGTATGAGCACTTTTATTGATAGTACCCACATAAGACTCTAGTCCCTTTCAAAGTAATCTCCTTCAGCTGCAACACCATTCCAACAACTTCTGGAAGGCCACATGGAAGTCCTTGTGTGTGAGTGAGTCAATGGCCTCGTTATAGTCTCTTTCATATCCTCAGTTGTCTCATAAAAACAAATTCTAAGATTTTCCTTGAGCTTAGGGTTAACCAAAAGTCATAGGAATCAAGGCCTGAACTATAGGAACTATCTTGATGCCCATCTTGGACAAATATGGCTTGGTGGGGGATGCCTTTTTCTCTACCCTGCAACCTCTTTCCCACAGAAGAGATGTAGCGAGCCTGTCATTGTTCTATCGTTATTTCCATGGCAGGTGCTCGTCTGAGCTCCATTCTCTGGTCCCCCCTCGCCAATCTTTTGCAAAAAACACCCAACTAGCTGAAACCACCGTCAATAATTTTCCCCACTCCCTATCTGTGCCTAAATCAAAACGTGGATACCATGAACAAAGCTTCTTTCTTAGAACTGCACGCCTGTGGAACTCTGTTCCGCTTGCCTGTTTCCCTCCCGACATCAACCTGGATGTCTTCAAGTCCAACACAAACAAATTCCTGATCAACCGCCCCCCCCCCTAAGTAATGACACCTTACCAATTCTCCAATACTATGGCTACACTATCCCTTTGATTACTGTACACACAATAACCCTTATCCCTGAGTGGCTTCCGGGCCTTGATAAGTGGTGGACTCCATAAACAAAAAAAATACTCTGTGACAAGGATGGAGTTGTGGACTGATGCACTCGCAAAAATCTTCTGCATCTTCAGTTCATCGCAAATAATTGTGTATGCAGATTCTTCACTGACATCAAAATGTGCACTTATTGTCTCTATAGACGCACTACGGTCCTTATCCATGAAATTCTTTATTTGGCCAATCAATTTTGGTGTTCCGACTTCTTTACTCCTCCCACAACCTCTTATCATCCCTCAGAGAATCACAGCCTTCCTTGAATCTCTTATGCCACACAAAAGCTGATGCTCGATTCATGTAAGATGGTCCAAAAGCAGTCTGAAGCGTTCCATACGTTTCCGTGGATTTTTTCCAAGTTTAAAACAGAATTTTATTGCAGATCGTTCTTTTAAGGTGTCCTCATATCCTGATTCCAGTTTGGAAATTCACCAGCTGTGACAATTTGGCTTTAGTAGGATGTATTCCAATTACTGCTGTCGCTGTTCATTTGAACCTGAAATCATAAAAATTGGTCACAGATCTCATAAGATGTATAGCAATAAAATAGTGAATTCTCAAGAGTCTTTAACAATTTTAAATGTCTGTATAGAAATGTTTGTATAGAAATGTTTGTATAGAAATGTTTGTATAGAAATGTTTGTATAGAAATGTTTGTATAGAAATGTCTGTATAGAAATGTTTGTAAAGAAATGTTTGTATAGAAACGTTTGTATAGAAATGTCTGTATAGAAATGTCTGTATAGAAATGTCTGTATAGAAATGTTTGTATAGAAATGTTTGTATAGAAATGTTTGTATAGAAATGTCTGTATAGAAATGTTTGTATAGAAATGTCTGTATAGAAATGTCTGTATAGAAATGTTTGTATAGAAATGTTTGTATAGAAATGTCTGTATAGAAATGTTCGTATAGAAATGTCTGTATAGAAATGTTTGTATAGAAATGTCTGTATAGAAATGTTTGTATAGAAATGTCTGTATAGAAATGTTTGTATAGAAATGTTTGTATAGAAATGTCTGTATAGAAATGTCTGTATAGAAATGTTTGTATAGAAATGTTTGTATAGAAATGTCTGTAAAGAAATGTTTGTATAGAAATGTCTGTATAGAAATGTTTGTATAGAAATGTCTGTATAGAAATGTTTGTATAGAAATGTTTGTATAGAAATGTCTGTATAGAAATGTTTGTATAGAAATGTCTGTATAGAAATGTTTGTATAGAAATGTCTGTATAGAAATGTCTGTATAGAAATGTCTGTATAGAAATGTTTGTATAGAAATGTCTGTATAGAAATGTCTGTATAGAAATGTTTGTATAGAAATGTCTGTATAGAAATGTTTGTATAGAAATGTCTGTATAGAAATGTTTGTATAGAAATGTTTGTATAGAAATGTCTGTATAGAAATGTCTGTATAGAAATGTTTGTATAGAAATGTCTGTATAGAAATGTCTGTAAAGAAATGTTTGTATAGAAATGTCTGTATAGAAATGTCTGTATTGAAATGTCTGTATAGAAATGTCTGTATAGAAATGTCTGTATAGAAATGTTTGTATAGAAATGTTTGTATAGAAATGTCTGTATAGAAATGTTTGTATAGAAATGTTTGTATAGAAATATTTGTATAGAAATGCCTGTATAGAAATGTTTGTATAGAAATGTTTGTATAGAAATGTCTGTATAGAAATGTCTGTATAGAAATGTCTGTATAGAAATGTCTGTATAGAAATGATTGTATATAAATGTTTGTATATAAATGTTTGTATAGAAATGTCTGTATAGAAATGTTTGTATATAAATGTTTGTATAGAAATGTCTGTATAGAAATGTCTGTATAGAAATGTTTGTATAGAAATGTTTGTATAGAAATGTTTGTATAGAAATGTTTGTATAGAAATGTTTGTATAGAAATGTCTGTATAGAAATTTTTGTATAGAAATGTTTGTATGGAAATGTCTTTATAGAAATGTCTGTATAGAAATGTTTGTATAGAAATGTCTGTATAGAAATGTTTGTATAGAAATGTCTGTATAAAAATGTCTGTATAGAAATGTCTGTATAACAATGTTTGTATAGAAATGTCTGTATAGAAATGTTTGTATAAAAATGTTTGTATAGAAATGTCTGTATAGAAATGTTTGTATAGAAATGTTTGTATAGAAATGTCTGTATAGAAATGTTTGTATAGAAATGTTTGTATAGAAATGTCTGTATAGAAATGTTTGTATATAAATGTTTGTATAGAAATGTCTTAATAGAAATGTCTGTATAGAAATGTCTGTATAGAAATGTCTGTATAGAAATGATTGTATAGAAATGTTTGTATATAAATGTTTGTATAGAAATGTCTGTATAGAAATGTTTGTATAGAAATGTTTGTATAGAAATGTCTGTATAGAAATGTTTGTATAGAAATGTTTGTATAGAAATGTCTGTATAGAAATATTTGTATAGAAATGTTTGTATAGAAATGTCTGTATAGAAATGTTTGTATATAAATGTTTGTATAGAAATGTTTGTATAGAAATGTGTGTATAGAAATGTGTGTATAGAAATGTTTGTATAGAAATGTCTGTATAGAAATGTTTGTATAGAAATGTTTATATAGAAATGTTTGTATAGAAATGTTTGTATAGAAATGTTTGTATAGAAATGTTTGTATAGAAATGTCTGTATAGAAATGTCTGTATAGAAATGTCTGTATAGAAATGTTTGTATAGAAATGTCTGTATAGAAATGTTTGTATAGAAATGTTTGTATAGAAATGTTTGTATAGAAATGTTTGTATAGAAATATCTGTATGGAAATGTTTGTATAGAAATGTTTGTATAGAAATGTTTGTATAGAAATGTTTGTATAGAAATGTTTGTATAGAAATGTCTGTATAGAAATGTTTGTATAGAAATGTTTGTATAGAAATGTCTGTATAGAAATGTTTGTATAGAAATGTTTGTATAGAAATGTATGTATAGAAATGTTTGTATAGAAATGTCTGTATAGAAATGTTTGTATAGAAATGTTTGTATAGAAATGTTTGTATAGAAATGTCTGTATGGAAATGTCTGTATGGAAATGTTTGTATAGAAATGTCTGTATAGAAATGTCTGTATAGAAATGTCTGTATAGAAATGTTTGTATAGAAATGTCTGTATAGAAATGTTTGTATAGAAATGTTTGTATAGAAATGTTTGTATAGAAATGTCTGTATGGAAATGTCTGTATAGAAATGTTTGTATAGAAATGGTTGTATAGAAATGTTTGTATAAAAATGTCTGTATAGAAATGTTTGTATAGAAATGTATGTATAGAAATGTTTGTATAGAAATGTTTGTATAGAAATGTCTGTATAGAAATGTCTGTATAGAAATGTTTGTATAGAAATGTCTGTATAGAAATGTTTGTATAGAAATGTCTGTATAGAAATGTCTGTATAGAAATGTCTGTATAGAAATGTCTGTATAGAAATGTCTGTATAGAAATGTTTGTATAGAAATGTTTGTATAGAAATGTTTGTGTAGAAATGTCTGTATAGAAATGTATGTATAGAAATGTCTGTATAGAAATGTTTGTATAGAAATGTCTGTATAGAAATGTTTGTATAGAAATGTCTGTATAGAAATGTGTGTATAGAAATGTTTGTATAGAAATGTCTGTATAGAAATGTCTGTATAGAAATGTCTGTATAGAAATGTCTGTATAGAAATGTCTGTATAGAAATGTCTGTATAGAAATGTCTGTATAGAAATGTTTGTATAGAAATGTCTGTATAGAAATGTTTGTATAGAAATGTTTGTATAGAAATGTTTGTATAGAAATGTTTGTATAGAAATGTTTGTATAGAAATTTTGTATAGAAATGTCTGTAAAGAAATGTTTGTATAGAAATGTCTGTATAGAAATGTCTGTATTGAAATGTCTGTATAGAAATGTCTGTATAGAAATGTCTGTATAGAAATGCCTGTATAGAAATGTCTGTATAGAAATGTCTGTATAGAAATGTCTGTATAGAAATGTCTGTATAGAAATGATTGTATAGAAATGTTTGTATAGAAATGTTTGTATAGAAATGTCTGTATAGAAATGTTTGTATATAAATGTTTGTATAGAAATGTCTGTATAGAAATGTCTGTATAGAAATGTTTGTATAGAAATGTTTGTATAGAAATGTTTGTATAGAAATGTTTGTATAGAAATGTCTGTATAGAAATGTCTGTATAGAAATGTCTGTATAGAAATGTTTGTATAGAAATGTCTGTATAGAAATGTTTGTATAGAAATGTCTGTATAGAAATGTGTGTATAGAAATGTCTGTATAGAAATGTCTGTATAGAAATGTTTGTATAGAAATGTCTGTATAGAAATGTTTGTATAGAAATGTTTGTATAGAAATGTTTGTATAGAAATGTCTGTATAGAAATGTCTGTATAGAAATGTTTGTATAGAAATGTCTGTATAGAAATGTATGTATAGAAATGTTTGTATAGAAATGTTTGTATAGAAATGTTTGTATAGAAATTTTGTATAGAAATGTCTGTAAAGAAATGTTTGTATAGAAATGTCTGTATAGAAATGTCTGTATTGAAATGTCTGTATAGAAATGTCTGTATAGAAATGTCTGTATAGAAATGCCTGTATAGAAATGTCTGTATAGAAATGTCTGTATAGAAATGTCTGTATAGAAATGTCTGTATAGAAATGATTGTATAGAAATGTTTGTATAGAAATGTTTGTATAGAAATGTCTGTATAGAAATGTTTGTATATAAATGTTTGTATAGAAATGTCTGTATAGAAATGTCTGTATAGAAATGTTTGTATAGAAATGTTTGTATAGAAATGTTTGTATAGAAATGTTTGTATAGAAATGTCTGTATAGAAATGTTTGTATAGAAATGTTTGTATGGAAATGTCTTTATAGAAATGTCTGTATAGAAATGTTTGTATAGAAACGTCTGTATAGAAATGTTTGTATAGAAATGTCTGTATAAAAATGTCTGTATAGAAATGTCTGTATAGAAATGTCTGTATAGAAATGTCTGTATAGAAATATTTGTATAGAAAGGTCTGTATAGAAATGTTTGTATAGAAATGTTTGTATAGAAATGTCTGTATAGAAATGTTTGTATAGAAATGTTTGTATAGAAATGTTTGTATAGAAATGTCTGTATAGAAATGTCTGTATAGAAATGTCTGTATAGAAATGTTTGTATAGAAATGTTTGTATAGAAATGTCTGTATAGAAATGTTTGTATAGAAATGTCTGTATAGAAATGTTTGTATAGAAATGTCTGTATAGAAATGTTTGTATAGAAATGTTTGTATAGAAAAGTTTGTATAGAAATGTCTGTATAGAAATGTCTGTATAGAAATGTCTGTATAGAAATGTTTGTATAGAAATGTTTGTATAGAAATGTCTGTATAGAAATGTTTGTATAGAAATGTTTGTATAGAAATGTTTGCATAGAAATGTTTGTATAGAAATGTCTGTATTGAAATATTTGTATAGAAATGTGTGTATAGAAATGTCTGTATAGAAATGTTTGTATAGACATGTTTGTATAGAAATGTTTGTATAGAAATGTTTGTATAGAAATGTTTGTATAGAAATATTTGTATAGAAATGTGTGTATAGAAATGTGTGTATAGAAATGTTTGTATAGACATGTTTGTATAGAAATGTTTGTATAGAAATATTTGTATAGAAATGTTTGTATAGAAATGTCTGTATAGAAATGTTTGTATATAAATGTTTGTATAGAAATGTTTGTATAGAAATGTGTGTATAGAAATGTGTGTATAGAAATGTTTGTATAGAAATGTCTGTATAGAAATGTTTGTATAGAAATGTTTATATAGAAATGTTTGTATAGAAATGTTTGTATAGAAATGTTTGTATAGAAATGTTTGTATAGAAATGTCTGTATAGAAATGTCTGTATAGAAATGTCTGTATAGAAATGTTTGTATAGAAATGTTTGTATAGAAATGTTTGTATAGAAATGTTTGTATAGAAATGTTTGTATAGAAATATCTGTATGGAAATGTTTGTATAGAAATGTTTGTATAGAAATGTTTGTATAGAAATGTTTGTATAGAAATGTTTGTATAGAAATGTCTGTATAGAAATGTTTGTATAGAAATGTTTGTATAGAAATGTCTGTATAGAAATGTTTGTATAGAAATGTTTGTATAGAAATGTATGTATAGAAATGTTTGTATAGAAATGTCTGTATAGAAATGTTTGTATAGAAATGTTTGTATAGAAATGTTTGTATAGAAATGTTTGTATAGAAATGTCTGTATGGAAATGTTTGTATAGAAATGTTTGTATAGAAATGTCTGTATAGAAATGTCTGTATAGAAATGTCTGTATAGAAATGTTTGTATAGAAATGTCTGTATAGAAATGTTTGTATAGAAATGTTTGTATAGAAATGTTTGTATAGAAATGTCTGTATGGAAATGTCTGTATAGAAATGTTTGTATAGAAATGGTTGTATAGAAATGTTTGTATAAAAATGTCTGTATAGAAATGTTTGTATAGAAATGTATGTATAGAAATGTTTGTATAGAAATGTTTGTATAGAAATGTCTGTATAGAAATGTCTGTATAGAAATGTTTGTATAGAAATGTCTGTATAGAAATGTTTGTATAGAAATGTCTGTATAGAAATGTCTGTATAGAAATGTCTGTATAGAAATGTCTGTATAGAAATGTCTGTATAGAAATGTTTGTATAGAAATGTTTGTATAGAAATGTTTGTATAGAAATGTTTGTATAGAAATGTCTGTATAGAAATGTATGTATAGAAATGTCTGTATAGAAATGTTTGTATAGAAATGTCTGTATAGAAATGTTTGTATAGAAATGTCTGTATAGAAATGTCTGTATAGAAATGTTTGTATAGAAATGTCTGTATAGAAATGTCTGTATAGAAATGTCTGTATAGAAATGTCTGTATAGAAATGTCTGTATAGAAATGTCTGTATAGAAATGTCTGTATAGAAATGTTTGTATAGAAATGTCTGTATAGAAATGTTTGTATAGAAATGTTTGTATAGAAATGTTTGTATAGAAATGTTTGTATAGAAATGTTTGTATAGAAATTTTGTATAGAAATGTCTGTAAAGAAATGTTTGTATAGAAATGTCTGTATAGAAATGTCTGTATTGAAATGTCTGTATAGAAATGTCTGTATAGAAATATCTGTATAGAAATGCCTGTATAGAAATGTCTGTATAGAAATGTCTGTATAGAAATGTCTGTATAGAAATGTCTGTATAGAAATGATTGTATAGAAATGTTTGTATAGAAATGTTTGTATAGAAATGTCTGTATAGAAATGTTTGTATATAAATGTTTGTATAGAAATGTCTGTATAGAAATGTCTGTATAGAAATGTTTGTATAGAAAGGTTTGTATAGAAATGTTTGTATAGAAATGTTTGTATAGAAATGTCTGTATAGAAATGTCTGTATAGAAATGTCTGTATAGAAATGTTTGTATAGAAATGTCTGTATAGAAATGTTTGTATAGAAATGTCTGTATAGAAATGTCTGTATAGAAATGTCTGTATAGAAATGTCTGTATAGAAATGTCTGTATAGAAATGTTTGTATAGAAATGTCTGTATAGAAATGTTTGTATAGAAATGTTTGTATAGAAATGTTTGTATAGAAATGTCTGTATAGAAATGTCTGTATAGAAATGTTTGTATAGAAATGTCTGTATAGAAATGTTTGTATAGAAATGTTTGTATAGAAATGTTTGTATAGAAATGTTTGTATAGAAATTTTGTATAGAAATGTCTGTAAAGAAATGTTTGTATAGAAATGTCTGTATAGAAATGTCTGTATTGAAATGTCTGTATAGAAATGTCTGTATAGAAATGTCTGTATAGAAATGCCTGTATAGAAATGTCTGTATAGAAATGTCTGTATAGAAATGTCTGTATAGAAATGTCTGTATAGAAATGATTGTATAGAAATGTTTGTATAGAAATGTTTGTATAGAAATGTCTGTATAGAAATGTTTGTATATAAATGTTTGGATAGAAATGTCTGTATAGAAATGTCTGTATAGAAATGTTTGTATAGAGATGTTTGTATAGAAATGTTTGTATAGAAATGTTTGTATAGAAATGTCTGTATAGAAATGTTTGTATAGAAATGTTTGTATGGAAATGTCTTTATAGAAATGTCTGTATAGAAATGTTTGTATAGAAACGTCTGTATAGAAATGTTTGTATAGAAATGTCTGTATAAAAATGTCTGTATAGAAATGTCTGTATAGAAATGTCTGTATAGAAATGTCTGTATAGAAATGTCTGTATAGAAATATTTGTATAGAAAGGTCTGTATAGAAATGTTTGTATAGAAATGTTTGTATAGAAATGTCTGTATAGAAATGTTTGTATAGAAATGTTTGTATAGAAATGTTTGTATAGAAATGTCTGTATAGAAATGTCTGTATAGAAATGTCTGTATAGAAATGTTTGTATAGAAATGTTTGTATAGAAATGTCTGTATAGAAATGTTTGTATAGAAATGTCTGTATAGAAATGTTTGTATAGAAATGTCTGTATAGAAATGTTTGTATAGAAATGTTTGTATAGAAAAGTTTGTATAGAAATGTCTGTATAGAAATGTCTGTATAGAAATGTCTGTATAGAAATGTTTGTATAGAAATGTTTGTATAGAAATGTCTGTATAGAAATGTTTGTATAGAAATGTTTGTATAGAAATGTTTGCATAGAAATGTTTGTATAGAAATGTCTGTATTGAAATATTTGTATAGAAATGTGTGTATAGAAATGTCTGTATAGAAATGTTTGTATAGACATGTTTGTATAGAAATGTTTGTATAGAAATGTTTGTATAGAAATGTTTGTATAGAAATATTTGTATAGAAATGTGTGTATAGAAATGTGTGTATAGAAATGTTTGTATAGACATGTTTGTATAAAAATGTTTGTATAGAAATGTTTGTATAGAAATGTTTGTATAGAAATGTCTGTATAGAAATGTTTGTATAGAAATGTTTGTATAGACATGTTTGCATAGAAATGTTTGTATAGAAATGTCTGTATTGAAATATTTGTATAGAAATGTGTGTATAGAAATGTCTGTATAGAAATGTTTGTATAGAAATTTTTGTATAGAAATGTTTGTATGGAAATGTTTGTATAGAAATGTTTGTATAGAAATGTTTGTATAGAAATGTCTGTATAGAAATGTTTGTATAGAAATGTTTGTATAGAAATGTTTGTATAGACATGTTTGTATAGAAATGTTTGTATAGAAATGTTTGTATAGAAATGTTTGTATAGAACTGTTTGTATAGGAATGTTTGTATAGAACTGTTTGTATAGAAATGTCTGTATAGAAATGTTTGTATAGAAATGTCTGTATAGAAATGTTTGTATAGAAATGTTTGTATAGAAATGTTTGTATTGAAATTTTTGTATAGAAAGGTCTGTATAGAAATGTTTGTATAGAAATGTTTTTATAGAAATGTTTTTATAGAAATGTTTGTATAGAAATGTTTTTACAGAAATGTTTTTATAGAAATGTTTGTATAGAAATGTTTGTATAGAAATGTTTGTATAGAAATGTTTGTATAGAAATGTTTTTATAGAAATGTTTGTATAGAATTTTTGTATAGAAATGTTTGTATAGAAATGTATGCATAGAAATGTTTGTATAGAAATGTTTGTATAGAAATGTCTGTATAGAAATGTTTGTATAGAAATGTCTGTATAGAAATGTCTGTATAGAAATGTTTGTATAGAAATGTTTGTATATAAATTTTTGTATAGAAATGTCTGTATAGAAATATCTGTATAGAAATGTTTGTATAGAAATGTGTGTATTGAAATGTTTGTATATAAAGGTTTTTATAGAAATGTCTGTATAGAAATGTTTGTATAGAAATGTTTGTATAGAAATGTATGTATAGAAATGTTTGTATAGAAATTTTGTATAGAAGTGTTTGTATAGAAATGTTTGTATAGAAATGTTTGTATAGAAATGTTTGTATAGAAATGTTTGTATACAAATGTTTGTATAGAAATGTTTGTATAGCAATTTTTGTACAGAAATGTCTGTATAGAAATGTCTGTATAGAAATGTTTGTATAGAAATGTCTGTATAGAAATGTTTGTATATAAATGTTTTTATAGAAATGTCTGTATAGAAATGTTTGTATAGAAATTTTTGTATAGAAATGTTTGTATAGAAATGTATGTATAGAAATGTTTGTATAGAAATGTTTTTATAGAAATGTTTGTATAGAAATGTTTTTATAGAAATGTTTGTATAGAAATGTCTGTATAGAAATGTTTGTATAGAAATGTTTGTATAGAAATGTTTGTATAGAAATGTTCGTATAGAAATGTTTGTATAGAAATGTCTGTATAGAAATGTTTGTATAGAAATGTTTTTATAGAAATGTTTGTATAGAAATGTTTTTATAGAAATGTTTGTATAGAAATGTTTGTATAGAAATGTTCGTATAGAAATGTTTGTATAGAAATGTTTTATAGAAATGTTCGTATAGAAATGTCTGTATAGAAATGTTTGTATAGAAATATTCGTATAGAAATGTTTTTATAGAAATGTTTGTATAGAAATGTTTGTATAGAAATGTTTGTATAGAAATATTCGTATAGAAATGTTTTTATAGAAATGTTTTTATAGAAATGTTTGTATAGAAATGTCTGTATAGAAATGTTTGTATAGAAATGTTTGTATAGAAATGTTTGTATAGAAATTTTTGTATAGAAATGTTTGTATAGAAATGTTTGTATAGAAATGTCTGTATAGAAATGTTTGTATAGAAATGTTCGTATAGAAATGTCTGTATAGAAATGTTTGTATAGAAATGTTTGTATAGAAATGTTTGTAAAGAAATGTCTGTATAGAAATATTCGTATAGAAATGTTTTTATAGAAATGTTTTTATAGAAATGTTTGTATAGAAATGTTTGTAAAGAAATGTTTGTATAGAAATATTCGTATAGAAATGTTTTTATAGAAATGTTTTTATAGAAATGTTTGTATAGAAATGTCTGTATAGAAATGTTTGTATAGAAATGTTTGTATAGAAATGTTTGTATAGAAATTTTTGTATAGAAATGTTTGTATAGAAATGTTTGTATAGAAATGTCTGTATAGAAATGTTTGTAAAGAAATGTCTGTATAGAAATGTTTGTATAGAAATGTTTGTATAGAAATGTTTGTATAGAAATGTCTGTATAGAAATGTTTGTATAGAAATGTCTGTATAGAAATGTTTGTATAGAAATGTCTGTATAGAAATGTTTGTATCGAAATGTTTGTATAGAAATGTTTGTATAGAAATGTTTGTATAGAAATGTTTGTATAGAAATGTCTGTATAGAAATGTTTGTATCGAAATGTTTGTATGGAAATGTTTGTATAGAAATGTCTGTATAGAAATGTCTGTATAGAAATGTTCGTATAGAAATGTCTGTATAGAAATGTTTGTATAGAAATGTTTGTATAGAAATGTTTGTATAGAAATGTTTGTATAGAAATGTCTGTATAGAAATGTTTGTATAGAAATGTCTGTATAGAAATGTTTGTATAGAAATGTCTGTATAGAAATGTTTGTATCGAAATGTTTGTATAGAAATGTTTGTATAGAAATGTTTGTATTGAAATGTTTGTATAGAAATGTATGTATAGAAATGTTCGTATAGAAATGTTTGTATAGAAATGTTTGTATAGAAATGAATGTATAGAAATGTTTGTATAGAAATGTTGGTATAGAAATGTTTGTATAGAAATGTATGTATAGAAATGTATGTATAGAAATGTTTGTATAGAAATGGTTGTTATAGAAATGTTTGTATAGAAATGTTTGTATAGAAATGTTTGTATAGAAATGTTTGTATAGAAATGTTTGTATAGAAATGTTTGTATAAAAATGTCTGTATAGAAATGTTTGTATAGAAATGTTTGTATAGAAATGTTTGTATAGAAATGTTTGAATAGAAATGTCTGTATAGAAATGTTTGTATAAAAATGTATGTATAGAAATGTCTGTATAGAAATGTTTGTATAGAAATGTTTGAATAGAAATGTCTGTATAGAAATGTTTGTATAGAAATGTCTGTATAGAAATGTTTGTATAGAAATGTTTGTATAGAAATGTTTGTATAGAAATGTTTGTATAAAAATGTTTGTATAGAAATGATAGTATAGAAATGTTTGTATAGAAATGTTTGTATAGAAATGTCTGTATAGAAATGCTTGTATAGAAATGTTTGTATAGAAATGTTTGTATAGAAATGTTTGTATAGAAATGTTTGTATAGAAATGTTTGTATAGAAATGTTTGTATAGAAATGTCTGTATAGAAATGTCTGTATAGAAATGTTTGTATAGAAATGTCTGTATAGAAATGTCTGTATAGAAATGTTTGTATAGAAATGTCTGTATAGAAATGTTTGTATAAAAATGTTTGTATAGAAATGTTTGTATAGAAATGTTTGTATAGAAATGTTTGTATAGAAATGTTTGTATAGAAATGTCTGTATAGAAATGTTTGTATAGAAATGTTTGTATAGAAATGTTTGTATAGAAATGTTTGTATAGAAATGTTTGTATAGAAATGTTTGTATAGAAATGTTATTATAGAAATGTTTGAATAGAAATGTCTGTATAGAAATGTTTGTATAGAAATGTATGTATAGAAATGTCTGTATAGAAATGTCTGTATAGAAATGTTTGTATAGAAATGTTTGTATAGAAATGTTTGTATAGAAATGTCTGTATAGAAATGTTTGTATAGAAATGTTTGTATAGAAATGTTTGTATAGAAATGTTTGTATAGAAATGTTTGTATAGAAATGTTTGTATAGAAATGTCTGTATAGAAATGTTTGTATAGAAATGTCTGTATAGAAATGTTTTTATAGAAATGTTAGTATAGAAATGTTTGTATAGAAATGTTTGTATAGAAATGTTTGTATAGAAATGTTTGAATAGAAATGTCTGTATAGAAATGTTTGTATAGAAATGTCTGTATAGAAATGTTTGTATAGAAATGTTTGAATAGAAATGTCTGTATAGAAATGTTTGTATAGAAATGTCTGTATAGAAATGTCTGTATAGAAATGTTTTTATAGTAATGTCTGTATAGAAATGTTTGTATAGAAATGTATGTATAGAAATGTTTGTATATAAATGTTTGTATAGAAATGTCTGTATAGAAATGTTCGTATAAAAATGTTTGTATAGAAATGTTTGTATAGAAATGTTTGTATAGAAATGTTTGTATAGAAATGTTTGTATAGAAATGTCTGTATAGAAATGTTTGTATAGTAATGTCTGTATAGAAATGTTTGTATAGAAATGTATGTATAGAAATGTTTGTATATAAATGTTTGTATAGAAATGTCTGTATAGAAATGTTTGTATAGAAATGTTTGTATAGAAATGTTTGTATAGAAATGTTTGTATAGAAATGTTTGTATAGAAATGTCTGTATAGAAATGTCTGTATAGAAATGTTTTTATAGTAATGTCTGTATAGAAATGTTTGTATAGAAATGTATGTATAGAAATGTTTGTATATAAATGTTTGTATAGAAATGTCTGTATAGAAATGTTTGTATATAAATGTTTGTATAGAAATGTTTGTATAGAAATGTTTGTATATAAATGTTTGTATATAAATGTCTGTATAGAAATGTCTGTATAGAAATGTTTGTATAGAAATGTTTTTATAGTAATGTCTGTATAGAAATGTTTGTATAGAAATGTATGTATAGAAATGTTTGTATATAAATGTTTGTATAGAAATGTCTGTATAGAAATGTTTGTATAAAAATGTTTGTATAGAAATGTTTGTATAGAAATGTTTGTATATAAATGTTTGTATAGAAATGTCTGTATAGAAATGTTTGTATAAAAATGTTTGTATAGAAATGTCTGTATAGAAATGTTTGTATAGAAATGTTTGAATAGAAATGTCTGTATAGAAATGTTTGTATAGAAATGTCTGTATAGAAATGTTTGTATAGAAATGTTTGTATAGAAATGTTTGTATAGAAATTTTTGTATAGAAATGTTTGTATAGAAATGTTTGTATAGAAATGTTTGTATAGAAATGTTTGTATAGAAATGTCTGTATAGAAATGTGTGTATAGAAATGTTTGTATAGAAATGTTTGTATAGAAATTTTTGTATAGAAATGTTTGTATAGAAATTTTTGTATAGAAATTTTTGTATAGAAATGTTTGTATAGAAATGTTTGTATAGAAATTTTTGTGTAGAAATTTTTGTATAGAAATGTTTGTATAGAAATTTTTGTATAGAAATGTCTGTATAGAAATGTTTGTATAGAAATGTTTGTATAGAAATGTTTGTATAGAAATTTTTGTATAGAAATTTTTGTATAGAAATGTTTGTATAGAAATATTTGTATAGAAATTTTTGTATAGAAATGTCTGTATAGAAATGTTTGTATAGAAATGTTTGTATAGAAATGTTTGTATAGAAATTTTTGTATAGAAATTTTTGTATAGAAATGTTTGTATAGAAATGTTTGTATAGAAATTTTTGTATAGAAATTTTTGTATAGAAATGTTTGTATAGAAATGTTTGTATAGAAATTTTTGTATAGAAATTTTTGTATAGAAATGTTTGTATAGAAATGTTTGTATAGAAATTTTTGTATAGAAATGTCTGTATAGAAATGTTTGTATAGAAATGTTTGTATAGAAATGTTTGTATAGAAATTTTTGTATAGAAATGTTTGTATAGAAAGGTTTGTATAGAAATGTTTGTATAGAAATGTTTGTATGGAAATGTCTTTATAGAAATGTGTGTATAGAAATGTTTGTATAGAAATGTTTGTATAGAAATGTTTGAATAGAAATGTCTGTATAGAAATGTTTGTATAGAAATGTCTGTATAGAAATGTTTGTATAGAAATGTTTGTATAGAAATGTCTGTATAGAAATGTTTGTATAGAAATGTCTGTATAGAAATGTTTGTATAGAAATGTCTGTATAGAAATGTTTGTATAGAAATGTTTGTATAGAAATTTTTGTATAGAAATGTTTGTATAGAAATGTTTGTATAGAAATGTTTGTATAGAAATGTTTGTATAGAAATGTTTGTATAGAAATGTCTGTATAGAAATGTTAGTATAGAAATGTTTGAATAGAAATGTTTGTATAGAAATGTTTGTATAGAAATGTTTGTATAGAAATGTTTGTATAGAAATGTTTGTATAGAAATGTTTGTATAGAAATGTCTGTATAGAAATGTTTGTATAGAAATGTTTGTATAGAAATGTTTGTAATGAAATGTCTGTATAGAAATGTTTGTATACAAATGTTTGTATAGAAATGTTTGTATAGAAATGTTTGTATAGAAATGTTCGTATAGAAATGTTTGTATTGAAATGTCTGTATAGAAATGTTTGTATAGAAATGTCTGTATAGAAATGTTTGTATAGAAATGTCTGTATAGAAATTTTTGTATAGAAATGTCTGTATAGAAATGTTTTTATAGAAATGTTTGTATAGAAATGTTTGTATAGAAATGTTTGTATAGAAATGTTTGTATAAAAATGTCCGTATAGAAATGTTTGCATAGAAATGTCTGCATAGAAATGTTTGTATAGAAATGTCTGTATAGAAATGTTTGTATAGAAATGTTTGTGTAAACATGTCTGTATATAAATGTCTGTATAGAAATGTTTGTATAGAAATGTTTGTATAAAAATGTTTGTATAGAAATGTTTGTATAGAAATGTTTGTATAGAAATTTTTGTATAGAAATGTTTGTATAGAAATGTTTGTATAGAAATGTCTGTATAGAAATGTTTGTATAGAAATGTTTGTATAGAAATGTTTGTATAGAAATGTTTGTATATAAATGTTTGTATAGAAATGTCTGTATAGAAATGTTTGTATAGAAATGTTTGTATAGAAATGTTTGTATAGAAATGTTTGTATAGAAATGTTTGTATAGAAATGTTTGTATAGAAATGTTTGTATATAAATGTTTGTATAGAAATGTCTGTATAGAAATGTTTGTATAGAAATGTTTGTATAGAAATGTTTGTATAGAAATGTCTGTATAGAAATGTTTGTATACAAATGTTTGTATAGAAATGTTTGTATAGAAATGTTTGTATAGAAATGTTTGTATAGAAATGTTTGTATAGAAATGTCTGTATAGAAATGTTTGTATAGAAATGTTTGTATAGAAATGTTTGTATAGAAATGTTTGTATATAAATGTTTGTATAGAAATGTTTGTATAGAAATGTTTGTATAGAAATGTTTGTATATAAATGTTTGTATATAAATGTTTGTATAGAAATGTTTGTATAGAAATGTTTGTATAGAAATGTTTGTATAGAAATGTTTGTATAGAAATGTTTGTATAGAAATGTCTGTATAGAAATGTCTGTATAGAAATGTTTGTATAGACATGTTTGTATAGAAATGTCTGTATAGAAATGTTTCTATAGAAATGTTTGTATAGAAATGTTTGTATAGAAATGTGTGTATAGAAATGTTTGTATAGAAATGTTTGTATAGAAATGTCTGTATAGAAATGTCTGTATAGAAATGTTTGTATAGACATGTTTGTATAGAAATGTCTGTATAGAAATGTTTCTATAGAAATGTTTGTATAGAAATGTTTGTATAGAAATGTTTGTGTAGAAATGTTTGTATAGAAATGTTTGTGTAGAAATGTTTGTATAGAAATGTTTGTATAGATATGTTTGTATAGAAATGTTTGTATAGAAATGTGTGTATAGAAATGTGTGTATAGAAATGTTTGTATAGAAATGTCTGTATAGAAATGTTTGTATAGAAATGTCTGTATAGAAATGTTTGTATAGAAATGTTTGTATAGAAATGTTTGTATAGAAATGTCTGTATAGAAATGTCTGTATAGAAATGTGTGTATAGAAATGTTTGTATAGAAATGTTTGTATAGAAATGTTTGTATAGAAATGTTTGTATAGAAATGTTTGTATAGAAATGTGTGTATAGAAATGTCTGTATAGATATGTTTGCATAGAAATGTCTGTATAGAAATGTTTGTATAGAAATGTTTGTATAGAAATGTTTGTATAGAAATGTCTGTATAGAAATGTCTGTATAGAAATGTTTGTATAGAAATGTTTGTATAGAAATGTTTGTATAGAAATGTGTGTATAGAAATGTCTGTATAGAAATGTGTGTATAGAAATGTGTGTATAGAAATGTTTGTATAGAAATGTTTGTATAGAAATGTTTGTATAGAAATGTTTGTATAGAAATGTCTGTATAGAAATGTTTGTATAGAAATTTTTGTATAGAAATGTTTGTATAGATATGTTTGTATAGAAATGTTTGTATAGAAATGTTTGTATAGAAATGTTTGTATAGAAATGTTTGTATAGAAATGTTTGTATAGAAATGTTTGTATAGAAATGTCTGTATAGAAATGTCTGTATAGAAATGTTTGTATAGAAATGTTTGTATAGAAATGTCTGTATAGAAATGTTTGTATAGAAATGTTTGTATAGAAATGTGTGTATAGAAATGTTTGTATAGAAATGTTTGTATAGAAATGTTTGTATAGAAATGTTTGTATAGAAATGTCTGTATAGAAATGTTTGTATAGAAATGTTTGTATAGAAATGTTTGTATAGAAATGTTTGTATAGAAATGTTTGTATAGAAATGTTTGTATAGAAATGTTTTTATAGAAATGTTTGTATAGAAATGTTTTTATAGAAATGTTTGTATAGAAATGTTTGTATAGAAATGTTTGTATAGAAATGTTTGTATAGAAATGTTGGTATAGAAATGTTTGTATAAAAATGTTTGTATAGAAATGTTTGTATAGAAATGTCTGTATAGAAATGTTTGTATAGAAATGTTTGTATAGAAATGTCTGTATAGAAATGTTTGTATAGAAATGTTTGTATAGAAATGTTTGTATAGAAATGTTTGTATAGACATGTTTGTATAGAAATGTCTGTATAGAAATGTTTCTATAGAAATGTTTGTATAGAAATGTGTGTATAGAAATGTGTGTATAGAAATGTTTGTATAGAAATGTCTGTATAGAATTGTTTCTATAGAAATGTTTGTATAGAAATGTGTGTATAGAAATGTTTGTATAGAAATGTTTGTATAGAAATGTTTGTATAGAAATGTCTGTATAGAAATGTTTGTATAGAAATGTTTGTATAGAAATGTTTGTATAGAAATGTTTGTATAGAAATGTTTGTATAGAAATGTTTGTATAGAAATGTGTGTATAGAAATGTTTGTATAGAAATGTTTGTATATAAATGTTTGTATAGAAATGTTTGTATAGAAATGTCTGTATAGAAATGTTTGTATAGAAATGTTTGTATATAAATGTTTGTATAGAAATGTTTGTATAGAAATGTGTGTATAGAAATGTTTGTATAGAAATGTTTGTATAGAAATGTTTGTATAGAAATGTTTGTATAGAAATGTCTGTATAGAAATGTCTGTATAGAAATGTTTGTATAGAAATGTTTGTATAGAAATGTCTGTATAGAAATGTTTGTATAGAAATGTTTGTATAGAAATGTTTGTATAGACATGTTTGTATAGAAATGTCTGTATAGAAATGTTTGTATAGAAATGTGTGTATAGAAATGTGTGTATAGAAATGTTTGTATAGAAATGTTTGTATAGAAATGTTTGTATAGAAATGTCTGTATAGAAATGTTTGTATAGAAATGTTTGTATAGAAATGTCTGTATAGAAATGTTTGTATAGAAATGTTTCTATAGAAATGTCTGTATAGAAATGTTTGTATAGAAATGTTTGTATAGAAATGTCTGTATAGAAATGTTTGTAAAGAAATGTTTGTATAGAAATGTTTGTATAGAAATGTTTGTATAGAAATGTTTGTATAGAAATGTTTGTATAGAAATGTCTGTATAGAAATGTTTGTATAGAAATGTTTGTATAGAAATGTTTGTATAGAAATGTCTGTATAGAAATGTCTGTATAGAAATGTTTGTATAGAAATGTGTGTATAGAAATGTGTGTATGGAAATGTTTGTATAGAAATGTCTGTATAGAAATGTTTGTATAGAAATGTTTGTATAGAAATGTCTGTATAGAAATGTTTGTATAGAAATGTTTGTATAGAAATGTCTGTATAGAAATGTTTCTATAGAAATGTTTGTATAGAAATGTGTGTATAGAAATGTTTCTATAGAAATGTTTGTATAGAAATGTCTGTATAGAAATGTCTGTATAGAAATGTCTGTATAGAAATGTTTGTATAGAAATGTTTGTATAGAAATGTCTGTATAGAAATGTCTGTATAGAAATGTGTGTATAGAAATGTTTGTATAGAAATGTTTGTATAGAAATGTTTGTATAGAAATGTTTGTATAGAAATGTTTGTATAGAAATGTGTGTATAGAAATGTCTGTATAGATATGTTTGTATAGAAATGTCTGTATAGAAATGTTTGTATAGAAATGTTTGTATAGAAATTTTTGTATAGAAATGTTTGTATAGAAATGTCTGTATAGAAATGTCTGTATAGAAATGTTTGTATAGAAATGTTTGTATAGAAATGTTTGTATAGAAATGTTTGTATAGAAATGTGTGTATAGAAATGTGTGTATAGAAATGTTTGTATAGAAATGTCTGTATAGAAATGTTTGTATAGAAATTTTTGTATAGAAATGTTTGTATAGAAATGTTTGTATAGAAATGTTTGTATAGAAATGTTTGTATAGAAATGTTTGTATAGAAATGTTTGTATAGAAATGTTTGTATAGAAATGTCTGTATAGAAATGTCTGTATAGAAATGTTTGTATAGAAATGTTTGTATAGAAATGTCTGTATAGAAATGTTTGTATAGAAATGTTTGTATAGAAATGTGTGTATAGAAATGTTTGTATAGAAATGTTTGTATAGAAATGTTTGTATAGAAATGTTTGTATAGAAATGTCTGTATAGAAATGTTTGTATAGAAATGTTTGTATAGAAATGTCTGTATAGAAATGTTTGTATAGAAATGTTTGTATAGAAATGTTTGTATAGAAATGTTTGTATAGAAATGTGTGTATAGAAATGTGTGTATAGAAATGTCTGTATAGAAATGTTTGTATAGAAATGTTTGTATAGAAATGTTTGTATAGAAATGTTTGTATAGAAATGTTTGTATAGAAATGTTTGTATAGAAATGTTTGTATAGAAATGTTTGTATAGAAATGTTTGTATAGAAATGTTTGTATAGAAATGTGTGTATAGAAATGTGTGTATAGAAATGTTTGTATAGAAATGTTTGTATAGAAATGTTTGTATAGAAATGTTTGTATAGAAATGTGTGTATAGAAATGTCTGTATAGAAATTTTTGTATAGAAATGTGTGTATAGAAATGTCTGTATAGAAATTTTTGTATAGAAATGTTTGTATAGAAATGTTTGTATAGAAATGTTTGTATAGAAATGTTTGTATAGAAATGTGTGTATAGAAATGTCTGTATAGAAATTTTTGTATAGAAATGTTTGTATAGAAATGTTTGTATAGAAATGTGTGTATAGAAATGTTTGTATAGAAATGTTTGTATAGAAATGTTTGTATAGAAATGTTTGTATAGAAATGTTTGTATAGAAATGTGTGTATAGAAATGTCTGTATAGAAATGTTTGTATAGAAATGTGTGTATAGAAATGTCTGTATAGAAATTTTTGTATAGAAATGTTTGTATAGAAATGTTTGTATAGAAATGTTTGTATAGAAATGTTTGTATAGAAATGTTTGTATAGAAATGTGTGTATAGAAATGTCTGTATAGAAATTTTTGTATAGAAATGTGTGTATTGAAATGTTTGTATAGAAATGTCTGTATAGAAATGTTTGTATAGAAATGTTTGTATAGAAATGTCTGTATAGAAATGTTTGTATAGAAATGTCTGTATAGAAATGTTTGTATAGAAATGTGTGTATAGAAATGTTTGTATAGAAATGTTTGTATAGAAATGTCTGTATAGAAATGTGTGTATAGAAATGTTTGTATAGAAATGTTTGTATAGAAATGTTTGTATAGAAATGTTTGTATAGAAATGTCTGTATAGAAATGTTTGTATAGAAATGTTTGTATAGAAATGTCTGTATAGAAATGTTTGTATAGAAATGTGTGTATAGAAATGTTTGTATAGAAATGTCTGTATAGAAATGTTTGTATAGAAATGTGTGTATAGAAATGTTTGTATAGAAATGTTTGTATAGAAATGTTTGTATAGAAATGTGTGTATAGAAATGTTTGTATAGAAATGTTTGTATAGAAATGTCTGTATAGAAATGTTTGTATAGAAATGTTTGTATAGAAATGTTTGTATAGAAATGTCTGTATAGAAATGTTTGTATAGAAATGTTTGTATAGAAATGTTTGTATAGAAATGTTTGTATAGAAATGTTTGTATAGAAATGTTTGTATAGAAATGTTTGTATAGAAATGTTTGTATAGAAATGTCTGTATAGAAATGTTTGTATAGAAATGTTTGTATAGAAATGTTTGTATAGAAATGTTTGTATAGAAATGTTTGTATAGAAATGTTTGTATAGAAATGTTTGTATAGAAATGTTTGTATAGAAATGTTTGTATAGAAATGTTTGTATAGAAATGTTTGTATAGAAATGTTTGTATAGAAATGTTTGTATAGAAATGTGTGTATAGAAATGTTTGTATAGAAATGTTTGTATAGAAATGTTTGTATAGAAATGTTTGTATAGAAATGTCTGTATAGAAATGTTTGTATAGAAATTTTTGTATAGAAATGTTTGTATAGAAATGTTTGTATAGAAATGTGTGTATAGAAATGTTTGTATAGAAATGTTTGTATAGAAATGTTTGTATAGAAATGTCTGTATAGAAATGTTTGTATAGAAATGTTTGTATATAAATGTTTGTATAGAAATGTTTGTATAGAAATGTTTGTATAGAAATGTCTGTATAGAAATGTTTGTATAGAAATGTTTGTATAGAAATGTCTGTATAGAAATGTTTGTATAGAAATGTTTGTATAGAAATGTGTGTATAGAAATGTTTGTATAGAAATGTTTGTATAGAAATGTTTGTATAGAAATGTTTGTATAGAAATGTTTGTATAGAAATGTTTGTATAGAAATGTCTGTATAGAAATGTTTGTATAGAAATGTTTGTATAGAAATGTTTGTATAGAAATGTTTGTATAGAAATGTTTGTATAGAAATGTTTGTATAGAAATGTCTGTATAGAAATGTTTGTATAGAAATGTCTGTATAGAAATGTTTGTATAGAAATGTCTGTATAGAAATGTTTGTATAGAAATGTTTGTATAGAAATGTGTGTATAGAAATGTTTGTATAGAAATGTCTGTATAGAAATGTTTGTATAGAAATGTCTGTATAGAAATGTTTGTATAGAAATGTTTGTATAGAAATGTTTGTATAGAAATGTTTGTATAGAAATGTCTGTATAGAAATGTTTGTATAGAAATGTTTGTATAGAAATGTCTGTATAGAAATGTTTGTATAGAAATGTATGTATAGAAATGTTTGTATAGAAATGTTTGTATAGACATGTTTGTATAGAAATGTCTGTATAGAAATGTTTCTATAGAAATGTTTGTATAGAAATGTGTGTATAGAAATGTGTGTATAGAAATGTTTGTATAGAAATGTTTGTATAGAAATGTTTGTATAGAAATGTATGTATAGAAATGTTTGTATAGAAATGTTTGTATAGAAATGTTTGTATAGAAATGTTTGTATAGAAATGTTTGTATAGAAATGTATGTATAGAAATGTTTGTATAGAAATGTTTGTATAGAAATGTCTGTATAGAAATGTTTGTATAGAAATTTTTGTATAGAAATGTTTGTATAGAAATTTTTTATAGAAATGTTTGTATAGAAATGTCTGTATAGAAATGTTTGTATAGAAATGTTTGTATAGAAATGTTTGTATAGAAATGTTTGTATAGAAATGTTTGTATAGAAATGTTTGTATAGAAATGTTTGTATAGAAATGTTTGTATAGAAATTTTCTATAGAAATGTTTGTATAGAAATTTTCTATAGAAATGTTTGTATAGAAATGTCTGTATAGAAATGTTTGTATAGAAATGTTTGTATAGAAATGTTTGTATAGAAATGTTTGTATAGAAATGTTTGTATAGAAATGTCTGTATAGAAATGTCTGTATAGAAATGTTTGTATAGAAATGTTTGTATAGAAATGTTTGTATAGAAATGTTTGTATAGAAATGTCTGTATAGAAATGTTTGTATAGAAATGTTTGTATAGAAATGTTTGTATAGAAATGTTTGTATAGAAATTTTTGTATAGAAATGTTTGTATAGAAATTTTGTATAGAAATGTTTGTATAGAAATGTTTGTATAGAAATGTTTGTATAGAAATTTTTGTATAGAAATGTTTGTATAGAAATGTTTGTATAGAAATGTTTGTATAGAAATTTTCTATAGAAATGTCTGTATAGAAATGTTTTTATAGAAATGTTTGTATAGAAATGTTTGTATAGAAATGTCTGGGAACTCATTGAAGGCATTTCATACTTGTTTACCAGATCGCAAATGCACGTATTGTAGGTTTATGTAAATTACCGAGCCGTGTGCGAGGAAGGAAGAAAAAGATAATGAAAAAAATAATGCGTTACCAAGGATCACGTTAGGCACACGTGGATGACGCCATAGCCGATACGAGAAGTCACGTGTGGACGGCAGAAAGAGGAATAAAGTTATTTTGTTAAAAACTGAAACATCAGTTGAATTTCATCTCTCTTTGTTCCTTGCGACGGAGTCTACAACGAGTTGGGTTCATATGTAAACACGTGTGTAGTGTTGCACTTGTTCCCAACTCTAAATTCTAAAGCAATTTTTTTTTTGTTTTTGTTAAATTTGCAGGTTGTTTATGAATAATCGCCTAAAAAAGGAAAATTTCGTAATTTTTTTTTTTTTACTTATTAGAGAAAAATAAAACCTGTTTCTCAGTCTTATTTGGGCAAAGCATGGATCGATACGGAATTGATTCCAGGCAAAGTGGCCATCAATAGGGTTATGGGAACATCCGGGTGATTTATTAGTTTTCATATTAAACAAAACATCGAATATATTCTCGGGTAGGTTTTTTACACACCGGTCAATTAAACTCATAATCTTGCAAAAGCAAACGATTACAATTTCTCTTGATAACGAAATAGTCTGACATTCATCGCTATCTTCATAAAGTTAGATATTTTAATATATATACTAGCAGGATGACCCACCGTTTTTTTTTTTATAAAGAGGTCACCACATATAAAGGCCTGGAGGCCACTTGAGGATAAGGGTTACTGTGTGTACGTTAGTTAAATAATCCCTTTGTGCATGTTATAGAGCATTGTACCATCAGCAAATATACCCATCTCGGACACAATATTATCAGGGAGGTTGTTAATGAATATCAGGAATAATAGTGGTCAAAGGATTGACCCCCAAAGCACTCCAGCATTAAAAGCAGATATATCTATTTGAGATTTGTAAGAAGGTTCTGTCCACATCGGTTATTTAAAGGTGGGAGGATGTAGATATTCGGTAACGTAGAGATTCAGAACCACTTCCGTTGTCTTCCCCAGAAAATTGAACACTTGTGATTTAAATTTCGTAAAAATAGGATGTCATTGAAGTTTGGAAGGAAATTATATACAGGGTGTTCCAAAATGTTTGACCTCATTTCATAGGCCAATAATTTTGACAATTTTCGTTGGAATGACCTCGAATTTTCACAGCTTGTGTAGAAACGTTTCAAGTTTTTGTGTGTAACGTTTGGTATTTCTATCTTTTCAGGTTAAGAAATGCCATTCACTTCAAAATAAAAGGGATTTTGCATGTTAGAGGATGCTCGGACTCAAGTCACCGGAGACAGTACAGCGTGCCATCTTCACAAATTTTGCGAAGAAGGCACCAACTACAAAATAAATTGGGACTTGGCACCAAAAATTTTAAGAAAAGGGTTGTTTATGCATACTTAAAACATCAGCAGAGACAGTGGAGCAGGTTCGTGAAGCTTTCCTGTGTAATCCTCGGAGACTGGTAGAAGAGTCTGTGTGGAAACGCACATTTCATGAACAACAGTTTGGCGGATTCTGAACAAACGATTGCGATTTAAACCTGAGAAGCTGCATCTCGTTCAGGTCTTGGGGAAAGGTGATAGCCGAAAACGTAAAGAATTTTGTGTTAAAAAACAAGATAAACTCGAAGACGACAATTTCGATGATCGGCTAGTTTTTAGTGACAAAGTTAATAAACATAATGTTCACATTTGGGGCGAAGAAAATCCTCATGGCACAGTTGAACACGAGAGGGGCTCACCAAAAGTTCATGTGTTTTTTGCAATATCCAAGATAGCAGAGTCACATGTGGCGCTCATATTGAACATTTATGAAAATATGTCATAGAAGCAACAAATATTTGTACTTTTCTTTGTAAATTTAACCAATAAACCTATGATCTTTGACATAAAGTGTATTTAGTTTCATTAAAATCCATCAAGTAGTTTTCGAGATACGGGAATTTAGAATAGGGTCAACCATTTTGGAACACCCTGTTTGTGTGTGTGTGTGTGTGTGTGTGTGTGTGTGTGTATGTGGGTGGGTGTATGCGTATATATATGTATATATATATGTGTATATATATGTAAACATATATGTATATATGGGTATATATATGTAAATATATATGTATATATGCGTATATATATCTATGTGTGTATATATATATGTGAGGAGAAATATGGAAATAGTATTCCAACAAAATAGAGAAATAAAACGGAACAACCCGTATTATGTGTTCATCAAGGTTTCGTCTTTATTTCATCCAGAGGAAGTCTCGAAATAAAGACGAAACGTTGATGAACACATAATACGGTTTGTTCCTTTTTATTTATCTCTGTCTCTGTCTCTCTCACTCACTCTCTCTCTCTCTATATATATATATGCATATATGTATATATATATGTATATATATGTATATATATACATATATATATGTATATATACATATGTATATATATACATGTATATATACATATATATATGTATATATACATATATATGTATATATATACATACATATATATATGTATATGTATATATATACATACATATATATATGTATATGTATATATATACATATATATATGTATATGTATATATATACATATATATATGTATATATATACATATATATACATATATATATGTATATATATACATAATATATGTATATATATACATATATATGCATATATATACATATATACATATACATATATATATGTATATATATACATACATATGCATTTATATATATACATATATATATTTATATATATACATATATATATGTATATATATACATATATATATACATATATACATATACATATATATATGTATATATACATATATATATATATATTTATATATATATACATATATATACATATATATATGTATATATATACATATATATATGTATATATATATACATATATATATGTATATATATACATATATATATATATATATATATATATATACTCGGGGTTTTTTTATTCAAAAGTAATGGACTAGTGAATTCAACGAGGTTGTTAGATAGTGCTCAATAAAAAGAGCTGATAATACTTGGTTATTGTTATATAAACATGTTTACATCCCGCTGCTACAAACAGCCACTTGTTTCAATCAAACAACAGATATCATCAGGCAGCGACTTGACTATTCAAATGTTCAATGAATAATGGATTTTTTTTTAGGTAGGAACTCTTTAAAAGTTGGTGTTAAAAAACCTTAAAACCCAGAACTTTAATTATAAGATGTAAAGAGGGAGGGGCAATCTAAAGAAAACTAATAAAAATATAATGGATAGAGAATGATGAGGAAGGGAGAGTGAGAGAAATATATATATATATATATATATATATATAGAGAGAGAGAGAGAGAGAGAGAGCTCCATAATGTGCACTTAGATATTTGGATACACTTGTCTTTTTCTTGACACGATTGTACACTGACTAGTGATGTTACCTGTGGAGATCTGGGCTAGTGATTTGTTCAATATTTCGTTACGTTGAAGATGAAAGGTCTCCACTTGTTGAGATCGGCATTTTGTGTTCCAAAAAAACACAAAAAAAAAAACAAAAACAAACAAAACAAAATAAAACAATAATTGGTTTCTTGGCCTTCAGGACAAGATCACAGTGCAGTATCTCTTCGGATGCTACAATTCACCTTTTCTGTCCTCGGTCAGTGGAGGAGAAATCCATCATGACCGAGGCTATTTTTATTTTTGTTCCTATCGATAGTGCCTCATGTTGGGGAGCTGGATATTCCTCCACATTAAAAAACGACCTTGTGTCTAACTCTGCCCTCGTGGGGAGGCAAATAAATAGGAAATAAAACAGAGTTACAATTACATGTTTTATTTAACTTGAAATATGTAAGAACAATAAGGGAGTGTTTGTGTATACGTCTGTGTGTATGTGTGTGTGTGTGTGTACATATATATATTTCAGTATCAAAAATGTAATTGTCTAGTTTAGATGTTTGAAAATACCATAAGGTTGAAATAAATTATTGCATCGACAATTATGTAATTTCCGTGTTATATTTTTATGTTATTGCTCTGTTTACCACATTGAGCTCTCATACCCGGATTTCCTCTGGAATTATTCCATTATAACACTATATATATATATATATATATATATATATATATATATATATATATATAAATATATCCCAGGAAGGGAGATATCCAAAATACGAAGAATAATTGAATTTCAACAAAGGTCGTTGATAGTGCTCAATCAAAGAGAGCAAATTATATATTATTATTATTTTTTTTATGTAAATACATTCATATCTTGCTACGATGTGCATATATATATTCCACAGGCGTTCTAAGAAAATATGTATATATATATTCCAAGTAGGGAGATATCGAAAAACGAGGAATAATTGAATTTCAACAAAGGTCGTTGATAGTGCTCAATCAAAGAGAGAAAATTATATAGTTTTATTGTTATTTTTTATGTAAGTACATTCATATCTTGCTACGATGTGCAGACCGTTTCGGTCATAATAAATCTCATCTGGCAAGGAAAATTAAAAATTAAAAAAATTAAAAATTAAAAAAATTAAAAATTAAAAAATTACAAAATTAAAAATTAAAAGGTTAAAAATTACAAGATTAAAAATTAAAAAAATTAAAAATTAAAAAAAATTAAAAATTAAAAAATTAAAAAATTAAAAATTAAAAGATTAAAAATTACAAGATTAAAAATTAAAAAAATTAAAAATTAAAAAAAATTAAAAATTAAAAAAATTAAAAATTACAAAATTAAAAATTACAAGATTAAAAATTAAAAAAATTAAAAATTAAAAAAATTAAAAATTAAAAAAATTAAAAATTAAAAAATTACAAAATTAAAAATTAAAAGATTAAAAATTACAAGATTAAAAATTAAAAAAATTAAAAATTAAAAAAAATTAAAAAAATTAAAAATTACAAAATTAAAAATTAAAAGATTAAAAATTACAAGATTAAAAATTAAAAAATTAAAAATTAAAAAATTAAAAATTATAAAAATGGTTCAGGACGATTTTCAATTTTTGAATTTTTAATTTTCATTGCTTGATGAGATCTATTATGATTTATGATCGAAACGGTGTGCACATCATAGCAAGCTATGAATCTATTTACATAAATAATAATAATAATAATAATAATAATATATATATATATATATATATATATATATATATATATATGAACTAGTATGCATGAGGTTGAAAGTGCTCGTTGCGCGTATTCTTCATTGTGCAAACGTATGCCTGGTGTTTGTATGTGATCACAAGGGTTCATCAAAGTATACGTTGAATGTTCATTGTGTATGCAAGAGTTCATTAAAGTATACATGTCTTCTGTCTTACCTTGAAAAGAAAAACGCCCTGTTGAGGCGTGTGGAAAAAGCGTGTTTTCACATCCACGATTCGAGTGAGAGAGAGTGAGAGAGATAGAGGAAGAGAGAGAAAGAGAGTTAGAGAGAATGTAAGTAAGTAGAGAACGCCATCTGTCGGACAAATCGGAAATCACAACATATGTAGTAGCATATCAGTTTGAAAAGCATCTGCCCATATATACCTCAAATAACAGCACCAAGTCTGATTCCCTACTAGACTAGCAGTAAAAGAAGAACTTCAATGCAACACTCTATTTATCTCATACTAGCAGGACCTGTGGAATTTCCACAAATTTCCACAAACTAATCAACAAATATGTTTTGATAAAGCTGACATTTTTCTGATAGCGCCAAAAAATATTTTTTGGAGCAAAAAACTAATAACACACAGCAAATATCAGTTTAATAACATTGTTATAAAAATAGTGTCCATTGTATTTTAAATATAGACCTGACCCCAATGAGATAAATTAATAAGAACTAATAAATCCTCAGAAAGTAATATTGTGCTACATAGTTCAATACAAATAATTAGATCACATTGTATGACGCAATCTTTAATTTAATTATTCAGTTAAGTGCATGTATGAGCATGTTTGAAAATAGCAGCAGCAGCCGAAGGATAGATGACTAGTGAGGTATTAGCAGCACCAACGTTTGAGCACATATGCAAATTAGCAAGTGTACATGGGTTTGCGTGACAAGAAAAAAAAAAAAAAAAAGGGACACCACGTGGTGAAGGAGAAGCAAAATGCGTCCGGGAAAGACATGTTAAGAAATAAGAAATGGCTGGCTATGGCCGGTGTGTGGTCGAAGAGAAAAACCAGGCGAAATAGACGTATGGCCCTATGGTGGTGGTGAGAGACTTTTAAGCTGGTGTTGAGATGGCAGGGTTTTGTTAATCTCATGGCAATAAAAAAATCAGAAAATAGAGTAATGATAATGAAGCCTTTTGGTACGACAAAAAAAAAAATCACTTGATTTATTTAGTTTTTTTTTTTTTTTCCTTTGCGACGGTACTGGATGGCATGGGGGTCTGAGAGAGGCCTGAAGTGTAACGAACACAGTTTGAGTGTCATGGCCATGTTATATCAGTGCCTGCAAACTCTTTCCCACAGAAAAAAAATGTTGCGAGCCTATCTTTGGTCTATCATTAATTTCACGGTAAGTTCAAATCTGTGGTCCTCCCCTGACCAAATTTTCATGAAAAAGCACTTGTCCTACTGAAACCACAATCAATAATTTTCCTCACTATTTGTCTGTGCCTAGACCTAAACATGGATTCCAGGAACAAAATTCTTTCTTAGAACTGCACGCCTGTAAAACTCTGTTCCGTTGGCCTGTTTTCCAGCTGACTACATTATGGTTGTCTTCAAGTCCAATGTAAACAAGTTCTTGATGAGCTGTCAATTTAAGTAATCCAATTTACCAAATTTCCACTAGTAACGATTACTACGATATTATTTCAGTGATTAATACTAAATGTAAAAAATAACTAAAAACGGAAGGCAGGTTTGCATAAATATTTAAAAATGCGATAAAGATAGGTACATTGACTAAGCAAATACTCATGATAATAAAAAGAATTTGGGACGCTACAAACGTACACAAATTATTAGATTCTTCTTTTTAATCTGTTTAGTTAAAAAGTTTTTTTATCTATTTATTTTTTTTATATTGAATTCCTTAATGCGTTTTGCTTCCACTGTGATGATCGTTGCAATGTAAGTTTTGCATTAAAAAAAATTTTTTGGAAGCTGAGAATGGAGATTTATTTTGTGTTTTAGATTTTGCAGCCATCGTTCTTGATAATTTTTTTTTTTTACCATTTTTTTTAAAATTATTATTTCATACCTCAAACAGTGAAGAATCTGATTAGTCAATTTAAAATTAAAAACAAAATAAAAACATTAAACACAATCGACAGGTAAAAATATTTAAAAAAAAGAAAAAAATAATTTGTGTAGGTTTTCGTTCTTCGTTTTTTTTTAACCATTTTTTTTAAAACCATTTTTTAAAAATTAATATTTTAAACCCCAAACATGAGGAATCTGTTTAGCTAATTTAAAATTAAAAATCCCAACTTTCCTTCATAAAATGGCTTTGGTGACCTCTAATATGTCAAAAGGTCAAAGAACATAAAACTCTTGCTATCTAGTTGTTAACATAGGTTCTGGCTATCTATTTCCTTCTATAGCAGTTGTGAAAAAACATTCATTTCTTTAAAAAAAAATTGAAAAAAAAGTGCTTGTCCGAGCTCCAATCTCTAGCCCCCCCCCCTCGCCAATCTTTCACAAAAACACCCGTCTAGCTGAAACCACTGTCATTGATTTTCCCCTCTTTATCTTTTGTTTGTTTAAAAAAATATAATTTTTTAAGAAAAAGTTTCAAATAAACAATCTTTGACGATAAACACTCGTCTATCTGAAACCACTATCAATAATTTTCCCCACTATTTATCTGTGCCAAAATCAAAACGTAAATTCCATGAAAAAAAGCTTCTTTCTTAGAAGTACACGTCTATGGAACTCACTGCCGTTTGCCTGTTTCCCACCTGACTACAACTTAGATGTCTTCTTGTTCTTCTTCTTCTTCTCCTCGCCGCCGCCGCCGCCGCCGCCGCCGCCGCCGCCGCCGCCGCCGCCGCCGCCGCCGCCGCCGCCGCCGCCGCCGCCGCCGCCGCCGCCGCCGCCGCCGCCGCCGCCGCCGCCGCCGCCGCCGCCGCCGCCGCCGCCGCCGCCGCCGCCGCCGCCGCCGCCGCCGCCGCCGCCGCCGCCGCCGCCGCCGCCGCCGCCGCCGCCGCCGCCGCCGCCGCCGCCGCCGCCGCCGCCGCCGCCGCCGCCGCCGCCGCCGCCGCCGCCGCCGCCGCCGCCGCCGCCGCCGCCGCCGCCGCCGCCGCCGCCGCCGCCGCCGCCGCCGCCGCCGCCGCCGCCGCCGCCGCCGCCGCCGCCGCCGCCGCCGCCGCCGCCGCCGCCGCCGCCGCCGCCGCCGCCGCCGCCGCCGCCGCCGCCGCCGCCGCCGCCGCCGCCGCCGCCGCCGCCGCCGCCGCCGCCGCCGCCGCCGCCGCCGCCGCCGCCGCCGCCGCCGCCGCCGCCGCCGCCGCCGCCGCCGCCGCCGCCGCCGCCGCCGCCGCCGCCGCCGCCGCCGCCGCCGCCGCCGCCGCCGTCGTCGTCGTCGCCGCCGCCGTCGTCGTCGTCGTCGTCGTCGTCGTCGTCGTCGTCGTCGTCGTCGTCGTCGTCGTCGTCGTCGTCGTCGTCGTCGTCGTCGTCGTCGTCGTCGTCGTCGTCGTCGTCGTCGTCGTCGTCGTCGTCGTCGTCGTCGTCATCATCATCATCATCATCATCATCATCATCATCATCATCATCATCATCATTATTATTATTATTATTATTATTATTATTATTATTATTATTATTATTCCATAGTAGTCTCAACATTTGGATATGTTTATTTCTTGAACATCAGGTCAATTTCTTTGACTTTAAACGTTCAAGCTGTATTAAAACTATCGCCGTTCCAAACAGGCAAGCCTTTTGCAAAACTGGGAAAGAAATCGTCTTGTCAATCTGATTAAGCCATTTATGGTGGCTTTTTGTTATGGTCCAAAGGGTTTCAATTACAATGGGAATCACCTAGGATGTCTTACAGTTTGAGGTATTGGCATTTTATTATTATTATTATTATTATTATTATTATTGTTGTTGTTGTTATTGTTATTATTATTATTATTATTGTTGTTATTATTATTATTATTATTATTATTATTATTATTATTATTATTATTATTATTATTGTTGTTGTTTTATAGCAGTCTCAATTTTCTGATATTTTTATTTATTTATTTATTTATTTTTTTCCTCTCTAGCTTTGGTTTGAACATTCAACCTATACCTTAACACTTTCGTTGTTCCGAACAGGCAAGCCTTTTGTAAAATTGGAAAAGAAATTGCCTTGTCAATCTGATTAAGCCATTTATGGTGGCCTTTTCTTATGGCCCTAAGCGTTTCAATTACAATGAGAATCACCTTGACTTCTTTACATTTACAGAGTCTAATTCCCATTTCACATCTTGGTATTTATTTATTTTTTCTTGTTCTTTCTCTTGCACTCTGGTACTAAAAGGACACGCTACATCAATGCTTGAGCAAATTCTCCAGTTTTTATTTAGTAAAATTATATCAGGTCTGGAGTGTTCAAGGACCTGTAGGGGACTAGGATATATAAATACCCCAATCCCGTTACAAGAGAATAATGAAACAAATGAGGAATTGAAGGAAACCAAGACTCAATTACTGGAGAAGGTAAACGTGGTTTATTTGCTATTGAAAGAAATGAATGTTTTAGTTATGATATGTCCGAGCGTATGTAACCAATGCTCGTTGCAGGACTGGTGTTGGAGCAAAAAGAGGAGATGTGTTTTCATCTCAAGTTCGGGTCACTATTGCTTGTTCCCGCGTGGGAAGAGAAATAAATGTTGTAGGAAAATTGAGAATGGTAGTCCAGCTTGTGTATGCATTGATCAGGAGTGACTTTTGTAGGGTATTATAATTAAACAAAGCGTACTTATCTTTTCAGACGACGGGGGTGGTAAGTGGCGGCCGGTCGTGCTACTTCGGTGATATGTGTCAGGCTTTTAACTGGAGAGCGACGACTACATTTATCAACCTAGCAGCGCGGCGTCTTCACCTCCTGTGTTTTTCTTCTTCTTTTTTTGTAGGTCGGGTGGAAGAAAGTCCGTGCGTTCACTGACACAGCTGGGCGAATCTCTTTCCTTCTTTTTTTTCTTCTTTCTGGTCCCCTCCTTTTATAGTCGTAAACCGGCTCCCAGCGGCTGTCATATTTTAGGCCTTTATTTTCGGCGGGGAGCTCTGCCATTGGTTCATAATTCTTTATATGGTTTCTTATTTTTCTTTTTCCAAACGGAAGCGATGCGTGGAGCCATGTGCAAACGACGATTTTTTATTTTGTCTCTTATGCTGGAGACGTTAGCATCCGGTTGGCATGTTCCCACAGACCTTATCAGTCTGTATGCGCATATGCCAAAGAAGTTTAACATTGTCGTTTTTCTGAACCACTTCTGGTTTATGCTCATACCACTTCTCATTGTATATATTCCAATGTAGGACCTCAGCGACTTTGTCGTGTCTCCATTTATTATATTGGTGTTGAACTAGCATGGTGCATTCTGATACAATATGCGCTAATGTTCCTTCCCTTTAATTACACATTCTGCACATCAGTGATTCTGTAGTTTTGTCGATGCAGTGTTTGATGGACCTAGTGCGAGTGGCTTGTTTCTGGGATTCCATTAATGTGCTCTCGGTATATCTTTTAAGATCTCCCCTGCCCAACCAATTCCAGCTGTCGTCATCTCTAAATTCAGTATTCTGTGTAGTTTCTTTCAAATAATTTTCGTCTCTCTCTTGTAATCTCTGACTCTTCTTCCCCCCCAGGTCTTAATATTTTTTCTCTTTTAACTTCATGTAAAAGAATTTCATATCTTTCAGAAATGTATTTATTAAATTTTCTTCTTCTATATTTACAACATAAGCCTCGGCCAAGGACAGAGTGCTGCTGCCACATCTGCGCAAGAGCTGCTAAAATAGCCTATCCTGCCTTGACAGAGTATAAAATAGACTTCGTAGCTTAGTGGGGGATGCCTTTTTCTCTTTCCTGCAACCTCTCTCCCACAGAAGAGACGTTGCGAAATTGTTTTTGTTTTATCGTTATTTCCATGTCAAGTGCTCGTCTGAGCTCCAATCCCTGGTCTCCCTTTGCCGATCTTTCACGAAAAACACCCGTCTAGCTGAAACCACTGTCAATAATTTTTCCCATTCTTTATTTGTGCCTAAATCAAAATGTAGATTCCATGAACAAAGCTTTTTTCTTAGAATTGCACGCCTGTGGAACTCTCTTTCGTTTGCCTGTTTCCCACCTGACTACAACTTAGATGTCTTCAAGTCCAACATAAACAAATTCCTGATAAACCGCCCCCTTAAGTAAGACACTTTATCAAATCTCCAATACTAACCATTACTACGATACTATCCCATTGATTACTGTACACGCAATAACCCTTATCCCCGAGTAGCTTCAGGGCCTTGATAATTGGTGACTTCCATGTAAAAAAAAGCAAAAAAACCTTCCTTTCTAGGTAGATACAATCGATCTACATCCCGTTTCTTAGCAAAGACCCCATAAATTGTAAGCATTTTATGTGTTTTTGTATCCAAACATTTCAATTTATCTATATTATAGTCAAGTATACCAGCAATAGATCGAATATCTGGTGTTGATGGCATATACTGTATTCAAACTGTGGAGGTGTCATTTAAGAACAACTCTTTATCTTGCTCTGT
>NC_136519.1:83501275-83576275 GCF_053919585.1 Euprymna scolopes
CCAGTCAACCACGGTACTTCTCAACCCAGTCAACGACGGTACTTTTGAACCCAGTCAACGACGGCACTTTTGCACCCAGTCAACGATGGTACTTTTACACCCAGTCAACGACGGTACTTTTGACCCAAGTCAACGACGGCACTTTTGCTAGTATATATATATATATATATATATATATATATATATATATATATATATATATAGAGAGAGAGAGAGAGAGAGAGAGAGATACTCGTAGCCAAATTGAATATTGAAATGCTCATATCTTTGGTTTTATGAAATGAAATTAACAACCCTACCCGAATAAAAAAACGAATGTAATCTTGACTCTCGTTTCAATATCACCCGTTTTTGGTCTAATGAAGTGGTCTCTTTGAATTGGGATTCCACTGAAACATGTATGCCCATATGTAACTAATAATGTTTGTATAATAAACAGACTTTATACCAGCTCTGTGCTCTATTGAGCACTCTTTAATAATCACGCGGGTTTTCATTGGATTTACTTCTAGAAAACCAGTCTATACAACTATCACACACACACACACACACACGCGTATATATATATATATATATATATATATATATATATATATATATATATATATATATATAAGTAGGTTGTAGTTTGCTTGAAGCATTGTTGAAGAAAATTACAAGGTAAAATTAAAAGCCAAGAACAATGCGAGATTTTTTTTTTATAGAGTAAAATTAAATGCAAACAAAAGAAATAAATTTCTTTTTTTTGTTGTTTGTTTTTTCTTTTTCACACAAATTTTAACTCTTAACAACAGTAATTTTTTTTTCTGTTGTATTCAATGGTGTTATAAATCTCAATATATTTCAGACTTATTAGTTCTTTTTCAAGAGAAGACAGCGGAAGAGTGTTCAAAATTGGAAAATTGGAAAAGTAGCCGCAGAGATTTTGCCACGTGATACCGCGAAATATAGAACAAAAAATGACGTTAGGAGAACGTTAAAATAAATCAGTTGATGTTTGAAATACTTGTTGCGTTTGTGAATCAAGGGAGATGACTATTCAAGCAAGGTTTTTTTTATATTAATTATTGTTTTTCTTATGTTTTAAACTTATATTATAAAAGCGGAGCTCAATTCCAGTCTATTGTTTAGTGTGGGAGTATTTTTTGAAATAATTAAAGATTCGAGGATACGAAGTTGACCTACGTTTCTTGAAGAAGCAAGGATGTTGATGTGAAAATCTGGTTCTGAATTAATGCAAGTGCGAATATGTTTATAGAACGACGAAGCAGTAGTGTTTAAGTGCTCTTTAATGCGGTGATGAAGCAATCTGGTAGTGCTTCCGATGTAAGATGCACTGCATTTAGCGCATTGTAGGTCGTAAACAACGTGGTTCTTAAAGCATAAACCTGTGTGTGATATTGGGCAATTAGAGAGTGAACAAGGGGAAGGTGTATGTATCCGCAGCGAGGGACTCAACATTCAACTCATCCACACTGGATCTACTTTAAGACAACAGCTCAACCGAAAACATCCATCGCATACACCTTCCCCTTGTTCACTCTCTAATTGCCCAATATCACACACAGGTTTATGCTTTAAGAACCACGTTGTTTACGACCTACAATGCGCTAAATGCAGTGCATCTTACATCGGAAGCACTACCAGATTGCTTCATCACCGCATTAAAGAGCACTTAAACACTACTGCTTCGTCGTTCTATAAACATATTCGCACTTGCATTAATTCAGAACCAGATTTTCACATCAACATCCTTGCTTCTTCAAGAAACGTAGGTCAACTTCGTATCCTCGAATCTTTAATTATTTCAAAAAATACTCCCACACTAAACAATAGACTGGAATTGAGCTCCGCTTTTATAATATAAGTTTAAAACATAAGAAAAACAATAATTAATATAAAAAAAAAACCTTGCTTGAATAGTCATCTCCCTTGATTCACAAACGCAACAAGTATTTCAAACATCAACTGATTTATTTTAACGTTCTCCTAACGTCATTTTTTGTTCTATATTTCGCGGTATCACGTGGCAAAATCTCTGCGGCTACTTTTCCAATTTTCCAATTTTGAACACTCTTCCGCTGTCTTCTCTTGAAAAAGGACTAATAAGTCTGAAATATATTGAGATTTATAACACCATTGAATACAACAGAAAAAAAAATTACTGTTGTTTAGAGTTAAAATTTGTGTGAAAAAGAAAAAACAAACAACAACAAAAAAAGAAATTTATTTCTTTTGTTTGCATTTTATTTTACTCTATAAAAAAAAATCTCGCATTGTTCTTGGCTTTTAATTTTACCTTATATATATATATATATATATATATATATATATATATATATATATATATATATATATATATATTAGATCAGCTCCTTTAAGAAACTCGGTTCTTATCGTTGAACCCTTTCAGGTGAATTAAAGTCGGTCAATTTAAAAAATAAATGTTTAAATTCAACAGTATCTTTCGCGGTTAATGATAGCCGAATGGATTAGGTCCTTGCTAATGGAGCCAGAGATGGCTTCTGCCGCCGGGTTCGAATATATCGAATGCTGTTAATCGTGACACTCTACACTGATGATTCCCGAAAGGATGAAACACTAGTGTCTGTAGGTATTTAATAATTATTATAGTTATTATAGTAAATAATTATATATATATATATATATATATATATATATATATATATATATATATATATATATATATATATATATAAAAACGCCCAGGGAGCAAAAAAAAAAACGTTTTTTTTTTATAAGAAAGGATTTATTTGCCTTTTGTTTACATTTTTTTCGCCCACATTTTACTTTTTTTTATTTTATTTAAATATTAATTATTAATTATTTATTAATAATTACTACGTGCATAAAAGTAAGTCATCTATATACATGCTTGTAAACTCTGAAACATGCATATAAATATATAATAAATATAAATATATATAAATATATATATATAATACATATAAATCTATATAAATATACAGATAATAAATATGAATATATATAAAAATATATATAATAAATATAAATAAATATATATAAATGACTTACTTTTATGCCCGTAGTAATTATTAATTAATATATATATATATATATATATATATATATATATATATATATATATATATATATATATATATATATATACTCGGGTTTTTTTTATATTCAAAAGTAATGGACTAATGAATTCAACGAGGTTGTTAGATAGTGCTCAATAAAAAGAGCTGATAATACTTGTTTATTGTTATATAAACATGCTCACATCCCGCTGCTACAAATAGCCATTTGTTTCAATCAAACAACAGATATCATCAGGCAGCGACTTGACTATTCAAAAGTTCAATGAATAAGGTTATTCATTGAACTTTTGAATAGTCAAGTCGCTGCCTGATGATATCTGTTGTTTGATTGAAACAAATGGCTATTTGTAGCAGCGGGATGTGAGCATGTTTATATAACAATAAACAAGTATATATATATATATATATATATATATATATATATATATATATATATATATATATATATATATATATGGGGGCGCGCGCGCGTGTGTGTAAAAGAGATTAGAATTCAAAGTTAAATAACATTTTATTACATCATCAGATCAATAAGGAAAAGGAACATCTTAAGGCCATGCCATTTCGACACTAAATGCCTCTCTTCAGAAGCGGATAAAAAAGCCAGAAACATACAAATTCTTTTTCTTTCTCTGTATTGTTTGATTAGGATTCCCATTGTCTATATCGATTTTAGATTACGGCTGTTTCCCGTGGCGCGGTAATGTAATAGATCTCATCGACGTGATATATGATTTGTATGAATCTGTTTCTGCTTTAGCAACCAGATATTTATTAACCTAAGGGTAGAGAGCGAAAGAGAGGTGAAAGAAGAAGAAAAAGAAGAAGTGTGTGTGCGCGCGCGCGCGTGTGTATTAAAGGTTAACAACAATGTACCAGGAAATGGCGATCACAGCTTTCGGCTAACAAACTTGTCAAACAGTAGGGAAACTATATAAATCTGTTATTGTTTATATATATATATATATATATATATATATATATATATATATATATATATATATATATATATATATATATATAATCATTAATAAAAACGAAAAATAAAGGTCATGACTTTTAGTTATTGGACTGGAATACAACACTATATATATATATATATATTTATTTATAAATATATATACATATATACATGCATATATATATATATATATATATATATATATATATATATATATATATATATATATAGGCACCGTCAAAACTGGTGGGGGGCAGGTCAGTACTTTTTGACGGACCGTCTTTTTAAAAATCTACCAAAAATCAGGTAATTATCCGATCAATACGAAATTTTCAGCGATTATTAGGAGAAGAATGAACTTTATAACAGTGTACTTATTTTTCATAAACGATATTTATATATATATATTTTTTTTTGCTTACAACCCCCCTTGTTTTGAAGTTGGAACAAATATGCTTAAAATAATCATCTGAAACTGAACAAAACATATTGTGTTGTTGTAAGGGATAGAATTATAGATACAAAAAAAAAATTGTTTGCATACCTTATTTTGACGTCTGAATATCAGAACTTCGATTGTGTTTAATTATCCCGCTTTTGAGTTTTGAAGTGTGAAATTCGGTGAATATGTTGAGTAAAATAATTAATTTAAGTTAAGCAAAACAAAAAAAAATTTTTTTTTAATATTTATACGAAAAAAGCCATTTTAAAATTTTTGATAAATAAATTAACAATTCTTTTTTAGCGAGCCGAATAATGCATGACCATTATTAAAAAGGGCATGCTTTGAATAATTGATACAAAAAAAAATCGATAAATGTTGTGCCTTTTGTGTTAAAAATAGCATCATCTTTTTCGATCCCGTTTAAAAACGTTTGCCGCCTTTCGACTACGGTGGACCAAACGTGCTGAAATAATTTTTTTTTATTCTGCTTTAAATTGCCCCCCCCTCCATTTTGGGGAGCCTGGCCCCCACACACATACACATTAAAAACCAAACTCATACAAATGACCACCCATCTGGTACTGGCCAGCCTCAGCTTAATAATACATTGAAATTTTCGTCACTGAAAAATAAGTTTTTTTGGCCTGTTTGGTCTTCCATAGTTTTCTTCTTATAAAACGTAAACAGAGCCGATCTCGACTCTGCATCGAAGCGAAATATCTGGTTACCTATATGAATAAGTGGAATTATTTGAAATTCAGGTGCTTATATTATAATATTTTTGCATATTCTCTTAGAAAATCATCCTAAATCTTAGTTAGACAATAAATAAATAAATTGATTATTTCAAAAACCTTTCTTTTTTTTTAAATATTTAAGTAAGTTTTTTGTGCAAGACAAAAAATGTCAATTGTTAACTTTTTGGGAAAATTTAACATTTAAAATTTAAATAAAAATAGTAGAAAAAGTTTTAAATTATTCTGTTTTCTATATGATAAAATTCAGGGTTTTATCTTTCTGGAAAAAAAAAGTTACTCAGAAATAATGGATTTTAATAAATGTAATTTAGTTTTAAAAAACAACAACCACTTGATTTTGCGGCCATTTTTGGTGGTGCCTATATATATATATATATATATATATATATATATATATATATATATATATATATATATATATAAAATTTTCAGAAAATTTCCTGTGTGCGGGGGTGATTACTCAGTTGGTACAGTGCTTGCCTCGCATGCAAGAGACTCGGGTTTCGAATCCTTTGTTCGGATGGGTGTAACTGATTAGCCCAAATGAGGGCGAAAATCGAGTCTTGGACTTCCGGTTCGTTGACTGTCATGGCTCTTGTGGGCTGCGACTTTGTTTGGCTGTGGAATTTATTATATATATATATATATATATATATACATACATATATATATTAATATATATATATATATAATATATATATATATATATATATATATTTAAATAAGGGAGTAGTCACCAACAATGTGTATTTTTTAACATTATTTTATTATTCCGTGCCTTGGTTTTTCATTGAGAATTATGTTTGGATCATTGTAATAATGTTTTTAAGTTATTGAAATCGTTTTTACGCGCGTTTCAGACGTTCTGTGAAGCGTCCTCGTCATAAATTATTTTCAAATTTTCGTAGTTCATTTGAAGTGTTTCCAAGGGGTGTAAGTGTTTATTATTCACTCACACACACATGCATTATATATATATATATATATATATATATATATATATATATATATATATATATATATATATAGGGACAATAGGAGTAGAAAATGAATTCACAAACACTATATATTGTAAAATATAGAAGGAGTCATTTATTTAATAAGGATATACATACATTTATTTTAGGGATAGAAAGGACTCTTTATACCAAGATATTTCGAATCCCAATGCTTCTCATCAGAAGAGTAGAGGTGCTAGGTAACATAATGTGACGTCTAGCGAGGGAATCATCAGGAATGAAATAAATAAAATTTTTGATGTTTTTAGGGGGACTATATTGAATTCTAAGATAAAGGAGTATCGTACTATATAAAGTGTAGTGTAAAAAGGAGTATAGGGTTTCTATCATAGTATTAAATAATGTAAGCAGTTTATGTAGTTAAGATTCGGGGGAAGGTATAGGGGTAGTTTGGTTGTGGTTCTATTTTTTCCGTAAGTAAGATGTATAGTGTCTATGTAGGAGATTTACGCTAAAAGTTTTTATCGACATCAGTAACCAAGACAACAGTAGCACGGTGTATGTTTTCAGGCGAATATATATATATATATATATATATATATATATATATATATATATAACTACTTCATTTACTCACATTAAATTAATATACGAAAGTATAGATTTATGTGTAAACTTTAAGTATTTACTTCAAAAGTGCTCAATACGTAGGTAGAGCTTGCTTTAAAACATCCTTTGTTCGATAAAATGCATGCCCATTGGCTGATAGGAAGGGACGGACGCGGTGGATACTAGAAAGCTGATTGGCTAACTAAATCCTCAATAGAAGAGGACCATATAAAAACGATAAACAACCACAGAATTCGCGCATAAGCCTGAAGAATTCTAGAGTGGATGAAACGCCGAATATTCAGTGTAGCTTAATCACCATATACATTTTATAAATTTCTCTCTCTCTCTATATATATATATATATATATATATATATATCTGTTGTTATTATTATTAGTAGTAGTATTAGTATTAGTGTTATTAGTATTATTATCATAAATATTTACTATTTTTACATACAGACACAAGGATTCGAACACAATTGCAAAGTAACCTAAAACTCTGAAACCTGGTATTTCAACTCCTATGTTTCGACCAATTAACAGGGGACGGATAATAATGACCTCTGTATGATACCAAATTAGCAGGATTATCAAAGTAACTTATATTACAACATTACTTATAAGAGGAATATGGCTGTATCGTGATGTTACGAGATTAATACAAGTTAGATTGTGGATTACATGGGGAGTGTACTAGGGTTTTAATTTAGTAAGGTAGGGGAAGGTTTAAAGGTGAATTAAAGGGTTAAATTATGAGTTGGGTATGTGTGAGAATTTGTAAGAGTATAATAATAATTTTCAGAAGATACGAGGGGCGTGCAATAAGTAATGCCCCTGATCCACTTCCAGTTGTCTGATCTAGCTGAAATTTTGCATGTGCAATGACTTATATCTCTACGGGTTTTGTGGCAAATTATAGCTCTGAACTAATTGTGGTTTCTGTTTTACAGGTGTTTGAACTGAGTCAGGTGTGAAATGGAGCCTGTTGAATGTCGAGCAGTGATCCGGTTTTTGTATTTGAAAGGATGCACACCACAGGAAACTTTTGATGAAATGAAAGAAACTTATGGTGATAATGCCCCATCCGACCCCATATGACCTTGTAAAACGGTGGCATCGGGAATTCAAACATGACCGGAAGTCTGTGGAAAAAACTCCCAGAACTGGTCGCCCCCTTCCCCTTCTGCCATTGATGAGACATCTCTCCGTCAAGTTGAGGCTGCCATTTTAGAAGTTAGGCGCATTACCATTCGCCAAATAGCCCAAGATGTCAAGATTAGTACAGGGTCTGTGGAAACTATCATTCCTGACCATTTGCATATGCATAAGGTGTCTGCCAAATGGATTCCCAGGTTGCTCACACCATTCCGGAAGCAAGAACGCATCGAGTGCTCGAGGATGAATTTGGAGATGTGCCAAGAAGATGAGTCAAAGTTTTTCAAAAGACTGATTACACAGGATTAAACCTGGGTCTATCACTATGATCCAGAGACCAAATCCCAGTCAATGTAGTGGAAGCATTTGGACTCACCACCTCCAAAGAAGGCAAGGATACAGCCCTCCACTGGCAAGGTCATGCTCACAGTCTTCTGGGACCAGGACGGAGTAGTGATGACAGATTTCCTGGCAAAGGGTACCACAATTACAAGAGCCCATTATGCTTTACTTTTGAGGAAATTAAGAGAAGCTATCAAAATCAAGAGGAGGGGCAAGATCAGCAAAGGTACCCTCCTCCTGCAGGACAACGCTCCTGTCAACAACTCGCATGTCGCCAGATCAGAAGCACAGGCATGTGGTTATGAAATCCTCCCCCATCGTCCCTACTCTCCTGACCTTGCACCCTATGACTTTCGCCTCTTCCCTGCCATGAAGTTGTTTTTGAAAGGAAAGCGTTTCCCAGATGATGCAGCCTTGATTTCTGAAATCACGTCGTGGTTGGAGGACCAACCTGGGGCGTTCTACACAAACGGTCTCCAGAGTTGCATCAAACGATGGGAGAAATGCATAACTCTGGGTGGTTTCTATGTCGAGAAAGACTAATAACTGTGCCAAGTTTCGTTGCTCTACGGCTATGAGAACTGGGTCGGGGGCATTACTTATTGCACACCCTCGTAACATATGGTGGATGCCTTGTTGTTAGGAGTGGCAGTAGGCAGCCTCGAAACTGTACCACGAAGGAGGAAAAAACATGAAAACAAAAAAAAAGTGACGTCTTTGCTGTTGCGTCCATCGCCAAACCGGAAGTGGCGAAGGTTTAAATTAAGACTAGTCAATCGAAAAAGGGGATGACTTTCGAAAGTATCGGCAAAAGTGACCCCTCCCTGTAGAAAACTGCCCAGTTGAGTATGAAGGAGTTAATGTCTTTGGCCAATTTTTCGATATTTGTCGTCCGAAAGGTCGACTTCAAAACAGTTCTGATCTCGTGAAAATCCGTCGCCTCTGTCGAAAATTTTAGACATACAAACATAAATACATACATTTAAACAGACAGGTGAGATTAATATTATAGGTTAGATTGCAGAAGACCTGAATTAAGATGACGGGGATCGGTGTGTTTATCTAGACAACCCAAACACACAGACGACGAAAAGTGGACCACAAAGGAAATGTTCTTCTTACAAAAGTACTCCCACCACTTTTAAAGCGCCCCTCCCCATTTATTTTCACCCTCTCCCACCATTTTATTCTCCTCTCCCTTCTTCATAACAAGGCATGACAATAAAATTACTCGTGTACTTATCTTTAGACGATCGATAACTAATAGTTTAGCAGTAATTAACTCCGACATTGACTCTTCCTTAAAAATGACGACCTCAACAAACAAATGGACACCAGATGTCCAACGTAATCACGATCAATCATCTTCGTTTACAGTCGCAGATCCCGATTATGCATACAAACAAGGAAACCTGGCGTTGTTCGGTTTTGTTTGGTTGTTTTGTTTTACGGCATATCAACCTTTTTCGGGCTATTTAATGCCGAATCCATTTATTTTGGAAATGGTTTTTATGCTTCGAGTTTTTTTTTATATCTTCAAATATTTATTTGTAGAGTTTAGTTTGGTGTGGTTGTTTTACGGCATATCAACCATTTTTAGGTTATTTAATTCCAAATCCAGTTATTTTGGAAATAGTATTCATGTTGCATCCAGTTATTTTGTAGAAGGTTTTTATTCTTCAACCTCTTTGTATCTTCAATTGCTAGTTTGTAGTGTTTGGTTTGGTTGTTTTGTAGAAGATTTTATTTTTTGTTGTTTTTTTGTTCTCTAACCTGCAGAACATGAATGAGTTTTGCAATAGAAGAGGGAAAAAGGGTTACAGTATTAATGTTGGGTACATTTTAAGACAGGAAACCAATCAGGAAATGGGGGAGATTGAAAGAGAAAGGGGGAAATGGGAAGAAGGAGAAGTGGGGAGGGGAGTGGGTTGTTGTTTTTGGTTTTGCAGAACATAATTAAGTTTTACAAAAGGAAGCAGAAAAACAAAAAGCATCAATGTTAGGTGCGTTTCGTCTCAGGAAGCCAATATCTTCAGACAGCCCGATCTGATAGCACTAGAGGTTGAATGAATAGTTCTTAGGTAGCTTATTATTAGTCATGCCAGTCAGTGTTTGAGAAGGTTTTTTGTAATTGTTAAAGGAAACAAGCTTAGTCTTAGTAGCATTGAATCGTTTCATCTATGTTCGTCCGTATTCCACCGCAGACTGGAGGTCATTATCTAAGTTTTCAGCTATTGTTAACCAATTTCGTTGATGGAAAAGATATTTTAATTTGTGATAAGAAGTCAAACTTCTAGAATTAAAAAAAAAAAGAATTAAAAAAGAATGGTGGAAAAAGATAGGAATCTATTTTGAAATCAAATTGTTTCCAATTCCAAGAAAAGCTTAAACAGTAATTATTGCTTTCTTTAGATTTGCGTATCTGATTTGATTCCAATTGAATTCCAAAACGATCACTTTTCGACATTTATCATTGAGTGTTCATTACGTTACAAGAATGGTAAAAATGTGATTAATATTATATTTGACTAGCTGTCCCGACCCGGCATTGCCTGACTGGGAGTACTTTTATTTCGATTTTTAAGTTTGCCGTTTTATATTTTACTAGCAGAAGTACCCGTCGTTGACTAGGTTCAAAAACAGCCTACAGAAAATGGACTGTGATTGATGAAAGTATGATAGGTTATGAAAAGGAGGGGGTTGTAAAGAGATAGGTTTTGATACTCAAAAATTTTATCCTAAGCAAAATATGATGAAAGATAATTTTCGCGAAAATATATTTTTTTATATCAACTTTGTTTCCATTCGTAGCCAAGAGTGACCAACAAAATGATGTTTCCTCACAAAGAAGAAATGTTATATATATAATAATATAAATATACAAGAATTAAATGTTACCATAGTCAATAAAAGTTCCTTTTATGGTAGAAAAGTTCATTGGTTTGTATTTTTTTTTAATTCACGAACTGGTTTAAAAAATCCAAATGGCAGCGACTTTGAAATGGAGAGCCCTATTTTCAATTTGAAGGATGGGCACCTGAGCATTCTATGTTAACAATTTAAGAGAGTTCCGTCAGTGTAAGAAATATTTATGAACATATTTTAATGTTTTCCGTTATTTTGTGATTGAGGAATATCCGATTATGGCATGTGTAGTTTATATTAAAATTCATTTAAGTTGTTATCGCCTCAAATTTTGTTTTAATTTCGGTTCGCTGAAATTATTTCAAGTAAAGAACATTAAAAACTATTTCAAAACAAAAAAAATATGAACTGAACTTTTATTGACTATGGTAACATTTATTTTCTTGTATATTTATTTTTTTGGGTAGTCGTTTGTTAGCTTTTCTGCTAAACACTCTCACTAAATAATATCGATGAAATATCGAAAAACAAAGAAACAAAAAACAGTTTTGAAAAATAATGAAGCTTTACTTACTTTAGTAAAATAATCCGAAACAGCAAAATGGGATATTAAAAAAAGTAAACACGTAATTACTTCAGTTTTTTAAAGCAAAGAATCGAAGAAAATGGCGTTCTTTTCAAGCAGAACAGCTTTGTTTCAGTTTTACAGTATTGAACGGTGTAGTATTGCGTCGTCAGATTCAGGGTTGCACTATTGTAATGTAAAGAACACGTAGAAAGGGTTGTAATCAACTAGATTCTTTCTAGTATACTGACAAAAATAAAGCTTAAGCAGATATATAAATAAAAATAAAATGGTTATCTAAATGTGTTTAAAAAGACACGTAATCAGGTGAGCAGGGTTTTTTCCTTCTTTTGACACGATAACAAGTAACGTTCTTATTTTTTATTATTTATCTATTTTCGTGCAAGTGGAGAAGGAAAAAACAGAGTTTAGCAAAATTTGTGTCGAGAATTGTCTAAAGTTCCGACTTTTTTTGGCTTTCACTTTAATAAGAACGCGAATTTATGTGGTTAATTTATTCGACACAATATGAGTCAACTCAAAAAAATAAATAAAAGCTAACGTGAATTAAGATTAAAGTTAAGGTGTTATTGTGGACCCTCACCCCTTTTAAAAACCTTGTTAAACTTTGTGACATATTTCCATTCTATGGAGGTCAGGTGCGAACGAACACCCCATAATTTTATTATACCATATTTCTTCAAACTGAAGCATAATTATCAAAGTATACTTATGCAGATAGATATGAAAAGTATTTGTTAAAGTTTGTGTCATATTTCCATGGAGTACAGGCGCGAACGCAGACCCCACAATTTTATTATACCATCCCTATTTAAGTTGTAACATGCTTATCAAAGTATTCTTATGTACATCTATATCAAAAACACTTGTAAACGTTTTTTTTTTTTCATTTTTTTAAATTTCCATACTTTGTGGGCCAGACCCGAACGCAGACCCCACAAATTTTATGAATCACCGTTCTGCCAGATCAAACATACCCATTCCTGATCCTCGATACATGTTATATGTAATTAGTTTTTAAAAATAGTCAACCATATAGGAGCCTATTCGTGACCAGACACGCACACACACCCACAGACGTTCAGCTTTATATTATAGATTTTTTTTTTACAAAGGAGTCACCACTTATCAAGGCCCAGAGGCCACTCAAAGATAAGGGTTAATGAGTGTGCGGTAATCAATGGGACAATATATTAGTAACCGTTATTAGTGGAAATTTGGTAAATCGGATTACCTAAAGGGACGGCTCATCAAAGAATTTGTTTACGTTGGACTTGAAGATGATTGCAGTAAGCTGGAAAGCAGGCACACAGAACAGAGTTCCATAGTCGTGCTGTTCTAAGAAAGAAGCTTAGTTCATGGAATCCACGTTTAGGTTTAAGCACAGACAGAGAGTGGGGGAAATTATTGACTGTGGTTAACGCGAGACGAGTGTGTTTGTGAAAGTTTGGCGAGGGGGGGAGGAGGCATAGATTGGAGCACGTGCCATAAAAATAACGATAAAGCGGAAACAGGTTCGGAACGTCTCTTTTTCAGGGAAGAGAAACGGTCCCCCCTCCTCGCACCAAGCAACGAAGTCTATTTTGAATTCTGTCAAGGCAGGATAATGTGCTTCTAGCAGCTCCTGACCAAATGTACTCTATACTAAGACGTACTTGCCTCTTATAATGCCGTGTATTTCGGCGTATAAGGCGACCGTCAGATAAGACGAGGTACCAAATTGGAGCAAATGTTCATAAATTTATCATATATCGGTTGTATAAGACGATTGCAAAATCACGAAACTATGTTTGTTTAGCCAAGACTAGAGATTGCAACGTCCGGTATCTTATGAAATATTGTTTTTTTTTAAAGATGATCTTTTAACTTTAAATCTTGTCTTATACGCCGAAATATACGGTAAGTTATATTTGTAAATGGAATTTTGACAGTTAAATTAAATTATTACAATAAAGTTTTCTCATTAAAAAATTGAGGCAGATGTTAACAAAAGGTTAGCTTTTCGTTTTAAAGCAGCGTTTTCATCTCTATTTATAAAAAAAAAGTATTGCTATAGCTTTACAAGCGCCTATCTATTGCCACTCTTCGTGCAAATACGTGCCTGCTCTCGGCCTGCTAAGCAAGCAGATCATTACATGAAACTTCTTTGCCTATTAGTTTTTCAAGAGGACATTTTCAAGACAATATTCGTTTATCCGGGGAGAGTTGCTTGGTTGAAAAACGTCTTTTGAACGGCAACCCCCCCCACCTCCCCGGGTATTAAAAACGATCAAAGGATAAACACACAGACGATAGAAACATCAACGAGTCCATGTGACATCGGTTAGAACCAGCTGGCATAAGTCTCTTCTTGGTCGTCGAGTCTTTCTTGCGTTTTTACAGGCAGCATTTCCACCTATCTAAGAACGCTCACATAAACGCGCCCCTGTCCTACTAAAGAACTACTGTTAATTTTATTCGACAGGTACTTCTGCTTGTGCGGCGATAAAACTTATCAAATGCACCAGTAATGTTAGACTGTATAAAAGTGTTAACTTTGGTCAAAATCTAACTGTTCCTTCTATAATGTGATTTTACAATTATCGATCTCCAATACTTATCAATACCTAACCTAAGAACACTCACATAAAGTACATTTATGTGAAATCTTTAAAAAAAATCGGTCCAGACGTTTTAGAGTCCATAGGGAACGAACTCAGAAACACACACACAGACAACGTGCTTTTTATATATATGTACTAGCAGAGAGACCCGACGTTGCCCAGGATTGAATGATGATCAACAAATGTTTTACACTCGTATATTTTTATTGTCATAGAATCGCTTAAATTGTCCATTGGTTTTCAATCAAATCGATTGATTGCTTGTTGTAATTGTAGAACCATCGCGGTGCACCAAGAGGAATTTTCATATACCTCTCCGCAGTGACTTAGTCCTCAGTATATTGTAGTTTACACTGCACTGTAGACAACCTATGATTGATTTTATAAGTATATATATATATATATATATATATATATATGTGAATAAAAATAAAATAAAAATACCAGCGATGGTTGACGTTATGTTGTTTTGAAAAAAGAAAAAAGAAAAACCGAATAAATTTATAAAATAGTGATCAACGTTTCGTCCCTATTGCAGGGGACATCCTCAGGATATTAAAAGGAAAAATGTAAAAGAAGAAAACGATCATAGACCACACATAAGTGAAAAAGAAACAGTGTTAGAATTCTACCCATATCGGGAAGGAAACTATAAATGCGTGTGTATGGGACGGTTGGGTTATTCAATGTCTATCTATCTATCTATCTATCGATCTATCTATCTATCTATCTATCTATCTGTCTGTCTGTCTGTCTGTCTGTCTGTCTGCCCCCCCCTCTCTCTCTCTACACACTTTTAAAAATACGCTATTTAAATATCTATGTACAAGGTTTTTTTTTTTTCCAAAATGTGTTTAAATTATTTAAGGAAAAACGGTTTGGGACAATAGTATGAATTAACCAGGATCTGTTTTTATATTTTGTTCTTTGGTTATTATTTTCCTTATACTAATCAAAGAACAATCATACCTGATTGGCAACAGCTACTGAAGCCGCCATGTTTTTTTGCAACAATAACACATTTCTTCCTTGCCTCTCCACGAATACAGTCATGTATAAGTTTGGTTTAAGGTTTATTAATGCAAAAACCCCAGATGCCCCACCCAAACGGGAGCTTTTTCATTGTGCCACATTTTATTAATTTTTAAATTATTATTTGTTGTTATTTAAAGAATAATTATTTCGAATAAATATTTTGAACGCGCCCCTGACCTACTAATGAACCTACTGCTGTGGCACTATATCTTAGTGCTCTGATTGTGGTGGTTATTCCCCCACCTCCCCTGTATGGCCAGGAGGTTATTTGGCCGTAGGCGGAGGGATATATAACTAACCAGAATGCAATCCCACAATTCCCTTCTTTTCTCGATCTTTTTTAATCCGAACAGCATGGGGTAAGACGTATATTTTTGTCTCTCTGTAAATGAGAGGAGGGGGCACCTCCTCCCCCAACACTAGTTAAGGTTAGTTAGTTTTAATAGTGAAAGCTAATTATCACTTGTAAATTGTTTCGTAAAAATACTGAAATATTTTCTTTGTAAGAAAATAAATAGTTAATTATATTTCTCATATATTGCCAATGTGCCTTGTGTCATATTTTTTTGTAATTTTTCCCCCATTTATTTTTTAAATTTATTTTCTCTCCCCGCCATATTCATGACTTTTTTTTAAATCGTATTTTCCTCGATTTAGCTCTGTTGAGTGAGGAACGAAACCTGGTTAGCTAACCCTTATTTTCATTTTTTATTTCTTAAATCATTATGTTTATTGGTCTGTATTTAGTCATTATTAAATTCTGTACCCCCCGAAAATTATATATATATATATATATATATATATATATATATATATATATATATATATATATATATATATATATATATATATACACATTCTAGGAGAAGCAAATCTCTGATTTAAAAAACCATAAAGCGGAAGACCAATGCTTGCATTAAGCTGGTCTGCAGTTTAATTTGTTGCTGGCTATCTTGCTCTTGCTTGTTGCTGGATCTCAACATTTTGAACCGAGAGAAAGACTTAGCTGTCGTACAAAGCTAAGACTCTGTAACATCATATTTGTATAGATACTTCCTCAGGCATTTGAGCTCATGGATTTTAAATGTCTGAGGGAGTGGCACTCGTCTGACAAGACGTTGCAATCATCATACATATATATATACACATATATATATATATATATATATATATATATATATATATATATATATAGAGAGAGAGAGAGAGAAAGAATTATAAAAAATATATATGACGATTAAGCTACACAAAATATATCGCGTTTCATTCTCGTGAGAATTCGTCAGGCTTATGCAGAGAGTTGTAGTTACCTCAACTCTTTGCATTAGCCTGACGAATTCTCACGAGAACGAAACGCGGAATATTCTATCTAGCTTAACTGCCATATATATTTTTATAACGTACTACATAGCTCTACCTATGTATTGAGCACTGTTGAAGTAAATACTCCAAATTTAAGCATAAAATTATATTTTTTGTATATTAATTTATGTGATTAAATGAAGTATATATATATATATATATATATATATATATATATATATATATATATATATATATATATAGTTTTGAAAATAATAGGCGGAAGTTTCTCAAGAGCTCTTTCGGCCATCATCTCATCAGGAGAAAATCGATAGCATACAAAATAATATTATTTCGAAAATAAAGAGTTCTAATGGGGAACTTATTGAATGTGCCAAAAGTACGGGGACACTAAAATAAATTTATTAACGTTTAAAAACGTTTAAAATATTGGCACAACGAGGGGGAAAAAAACGGGAGAAAAGATTCAAAGTTCCCCAAAGAGAAACAATGCGTTGGATGTTTCCTTTTGCCGGCATAAAAAAGTGTTGACGCACCGCAATAGAGACAGACTCCAAAATCTTTAAATGGTTTCTGGAGTCCGCTCTATGTAGCACCTCGAACCATTCTATTTTATATCTATCGGCACAGCACGGATTGTCAACCAAATGCTGGCCAATAGCAGAGTCCAAGGCTGCAGAAGGAGGGAGACCACCAGACCGCATCCTCCCTTGTCTGATCTTCGATTGAACATGCTGGTTTATACGAGTCAAAAGGTGCAAGGATGTTCGCCCAACATAACCAGCATCGCACTAGCATTTAAATTGATATACAATATTGCTATTTTGGATGTAAGGCAAACTATCCTTGTGAAAAGACGGAAAAGCAGGTCTCGTAGTATATACCAAACGCATGGACACAGAATAAAAGCAGTCGTAAATACTTCTGCGAATCTGTTTGGAAAGTCTATTACTCTTCCCCAATCCACGGTAATTTTAAATAAACAGGGCATTTCAAGGGTCCAAACTTTTAGGGGATTTAAAATTCGCAACCTTTTTGAAAATACAGTCATCAATAAGGTCAGCAGGATAACCATTATTGATGAATATTTCCCTGATCTTATAGAGTTCAACATCTAATCTGTTAGGTGAACAAATCATGAGGGCTCTATGTACCCAAGTATTAATTAGGCCGACCTTACGTGATTTTGGTACAAAAGACAACCAGTCCACATATAGGCCAGTAAATGTCGGTTTTCTATAAATTGTAGTGAGAAAGCCCCCCCCCCCCCTTGAACGTTCGACAAGAACATCCAAGAAGGGAAGCGAATTGTCCTTCTCACTTTCCATAGTGAACTTAAGAGCCCCATGTAAAGAATTCAACCTATTAAGAAATATCGACGCATCACTTTGCGATGGAAAAATAGCAAATGTGTCGTTAACATATCTGAAATATGCAGTGGGTTTAGTTGTAGAATTGAACATAACGGATTCATGGTACCCGACGAAAATATCCGCTAAAGTTGGGGCCAACGGACCCCCCCCCATTTAAACCCCGTCGACCTGACAGTACATAATATCACAAAAACTAAACTCCACGGATTTAGTGCACATTAAAATGAGTTCAATAAGAATCTCTTTAGAAAACCGTGGAGCAGTCAAGCGACCATCATAGAGCGCGTCGGTACGTATAGTCTCATCCAATGGTACGTTGGTAAAGAGACTAGAGACATCAAATGAGCACATAAAAGACGTCTCTGCATTTGAATCCAACCCACGTACACAATCAACGAACCGAAAAGAATATGGGATGCAGTGCGTGGTATATAACTCGCGCACAGGTTGCAGAATTTCCACAAGCCACTGAGCCAAAGAATGTTTTGCTGAAACAACCATTGATAAAATAGGTCTCAGTGGAACACCTTGCTTATTGATTTTGGGGAGACCATGCATACTGGGACGTTGTGATCCAGAGGGTCTGATCCTGTCATAGACGTCCTTGCAAAAAGCCTTTTTTTTTTTTTTTTTTTTTAAATAATGCAAGTAGACGTCTTAAATTCAATAAGTTCCCTATTAGACCTCTTTATTTTCGACATACTATTATTTTGTACGCTATCGATTTTCTCCTGATGAGATGATAACCAAAAGAGCTCTTGAGAATCTTCCGCCTATTATTTTCAAAACTGCATATAAATTCTGTACCTCCACACACACACACACACACACACACACACACACACACACACACACACATGACTACTTCATTTAATCACATAAATTAATATACGAAAATATAATATATATATATATATATATGTATGAGAGAGAGAGAGAGAGAGAGAGAGAGAGAGAGAGAGAGAGAGAGAGAGAGAGAGAGAGAGAGAGATAATGTAATAATTTTATAACTTTTATCACCTTGCATTTCATTTGCTGCATAAAACAAACATGGTGTTCGTTTGAAAAAAATTGAACGTTTTAAGAGTCTTATAATTTTTTATCATCGTAATTTTTAGCAGAATAAATAACTTGCAATAAGTCAGACGTCTCGTGTTTTTAATTTCCTTTTTTTTCGGTAAAGAATCGAAAATTGTCGAACAAAAATAGAAATCTATTTTGAAAGCAAATTGTTTCCGATTCTAAGAAAAGCTTAAACAGTAATTATTTGCTTTCTTTAGATTTGCGTATCTTGAATCGATTCCAATCGAATTACAAGACGACCCACGTGATGTTAGACTTTATTAACAGTGATAACTTTGGTCGAAATCGGACTGTTCGTTCTTTTATGAGATTTTCTTCGATTATCGATTTTGAAGACTATCGGGGGCATTCCCATAGCGAACCTATCTAAGAACACTTACAGACATATAAAGAACATTTTTGTGATTTTTTAAAAAAATTGGTTCAGCTGTTTTGGAGTCCATCGGGAACACAAACACACACAATCACATACACACATACAAAAGTGCCTTTTCTCTATAAATATAGAGATATGTAAATAGATAGGTAGATAGATAATGTAATAATTTTATAACTTGATTTACCCTGTTTTTACATTTTCTACAAAAACAAAGATGGCGTCCGTTTGAAAAATATTTAGCGTTTCAAGAGCCTTATTGAAGAGACGTGATTTGTAGTAGAAGAAATGACTTGTAAGAAGTCAATCATCTCGAATTTTTAATTTCCTTTTTTTGAAATAAAGAATCTAAATTGCTGGACAAAGGCAATCTATTTTCAAATCAAACAGTTTTCAATTCCAAGAAAAGCTTAAACAGTAATTATAGCTTTCTTTAGAGCTGCGTATCTGATTTGATTCCAATCGAATTGCAATACGATCACTTTTACGCATTTAAGAGGTGCCTTAACTAAGTTTCCAGAATTATTTTTATACAGGCATTGAAAATTGTCGTAGACTCTTGAAAATTGAGTATCTTTTTGATGTACATCTTATGAGATGACTGACCAATTTTTATAGTTTTAGGTTTGAATGAACAGCTACAGCAGGAATTGGAATACATCCTACTAAAGCCTGATTGTCACAGCTGATGAATTTCAAAAATACAATTTGACTGTGAGGGCACTTTAGAAGAACGATGTACAATAAAATTCTTTTTTAAAAGTTGGAAAAATGACACAAAAAACATATGGAATACTTCAGACTGCTTTTGGGTCATCTTGTATGAATTGGGCATCAGTTTTTGAGTGGCATAAGAGATTCAAGGAAGCCAGGGAGTCTGTCAGGGATAATGAGAGGCGTGGGAAGAGTAAGGAAGTCAGGACATCAGAGTTGATTGGCCAAATAAAGAATTTTATATCGTGTGTCTATAGAGATATTAAGTGCACAGTTTGATGTCAGTGTGGGAACTGTAGACAAAATTATTCACGAGGATCTGAAGATGTGAAAGATTTGCGCGATGTTTGTCCCAAGAATGCTCAGAGAAGAGCCATATTTTTCACAGACTATTTGACCAAGATTGGCATCACCCTCCCTACTTACAGACCTTGCTCCTTGTGACTTCTGGCTATTCCCTAAGCTCAAAGAAAACCTTAGAGGCTGTTGTTATGAAACAATTCAGGAGATGAAAGAAGCTGTGACGAGAGTCATTGACACGTTCATACAAAAGAGCTTCCACGGGGTTTTTCAGTTTTTAAAACTGTCCAACAAGTGCATTGCAACCGGAGGAGCTAACTTCGAAGAGAACTAGAGTTTTATGTGTGTTCTATCAATAAAAGTGTCCACACAAAAAAGTCCGGAAACATAACGAAGGCACCTCGTGCCATCAAACAAGAATTAATTTACTAACTCTTATTAATGCTATACTCAACTAGCTGTTCCGACACGTCGTTGTCCGGGGGTATTTATACTATCAATTATTATTTCGATTTTTTTTTTTTTTTTTTTTAACTTTGTCGTTTGTTTGTTTTTAACAATTTATATTTTTAAATATCAGGTTGGGGAAAAAGTTTTTGCCAGTTTTTAGAAGAGGCATTTTAAAAACCATTTTAATTTGTTTTATGTATATTGTTAGCATTTGAACACGTCATCATGATTAATTTATAACATTTTTTTTTTCGATTATTAGAGCATCATTTCATTTACTTCTGCAATGTTGACCCGAAAACTGGCGTCTTTAGTTAATAGAAAGGAAGTCATCTTCCACCATGATAATGTTCGTTTTTTTTACATTGTAGTCACCATTTATCAAGGCTCAGAGGCCACTCGAGGATAAGAGTTATTGCGTGTACAGTAATCAATGGGATAATGTTGTAGTAATCGTTTGTAATGGAGATTTGATAAATTGAATTACTTAAGGGGGCGGTTTATCAGGAACATATTTATTCAAATCTGTTGCCAAGGCCGCTGGAAAAATGGTGGGATCTTTCTATCGATCCAGTAGATATCTCACTGCTGATGCTATTCTCTATCTATATAAGAGCCAGGTACGTCCAAGGATGGAATACTGTTGCCACATCTGGGCAGGAGCTGCTAGAAAGGACTTGGCCTGCCTTGATAGAGTTCAAAATAGACTTCGTAGCCTCGTAGGAGATGTCCTTTTCTCCTCCTTGCAACCTCTATCTCACAGAAGAGATGTTGCGAGTTTGTCTCTGATGTATCGTTATTTTCATGGAAAGTGTTCAACTGAGCTTCAATCTATGGTCCCCCCTCGCCAAACTTTCACAAGAAACACTCGTCTAGCTGTAAACACTATCAATAATTTCCCCCACTCTTTATCTGTCCCTAAACCTAAACGTAGATTCCATGAACAAAGCTTCTTTCTTAGAACTGCACGCCTGTGGAATTGTCTTCCGTTTTCCTGCTTTCCGGCTGACTACAATATGGTTTTGTTCAAGTCTAAAGTAAATAAGTTCTTGATGAGCCGTTCCATATAAGTTATTAAATTTACCAAATTTTCATTACTAATGATTACTATATTGACCAACTTCTACTGTACACTCTTTAACCCTTATCCTTGAGTGGCCTCTGGGCCTTGATAATGTGGTGATGCCTTTGTAAAAAAAAAAAAAAAAAAAAAAAAAAAAATGTTGGACTTGAAGACATCCAAGTTGTAGTAAGGTGGGAAACAGGCAAACGGAATACAGTTCCACAGGCGTGTACTTCTAAGAAAGAATCTTCGTTCATGGAATCTACGTTTTGATTTAGGTCTTCGCACAGCGCTACTGGTCAAAGATGTCCTATGAGAATTTGGTTGAGAAATATTACCCCATCCTGCATATTCTCCTGGCCTAGCTCCCCCAGATTATCACTTATTTCGACCCAACGTTGCTGACTAATTTCGTTGATAGAAAAGATATTTTCTGTATGATAAAAAGTCAAACATTTCGATCTGTTTTTATTTCCTTCTTCTTGATAAAGAATCGAAAATTGGCTGACAAAGATTGGAATCTATTTTGAAATCAGTTTTTTTCCAATTCCACGAAAAGCTAAAACAGTAATTATTGCTTTCTTTAGATTTGCGTATGTGATTTGATTCGAATTGAATTAGACGACGATCGCTTTTACCATCGAACAGGAATTCATTTACTAAGATGTTAAAAATGTTATTAATGCTGTACTTAGCAAGCTTTCCCGGCACATCATTGCCCGGAGATATATTTGTACTTTCAAATTTTCTTCGGCTAATTGATTGTCTCATTTTCTTTTGCCAAAAATAAATTCAAAATTTCATGTAAGATCTATCTATCTATCTATCTATCTATCTATCTATCTATCTATCTCTTTATATATATATATAGTAAGTTATGAAAAAATATATGGCAATTAAGCTACACATAATATTTCGCATTTCATTCTCGTGGGAATTCGTCAGGCTTACGCCTAACAGAGAATGAAACGCGGAATATTCTGTGTGGCTTAATTGCCATATATATTTTCATAACTTACTTCCAAGCTCTACCTACATATCGAGCACTGTGGAAATCAATACTGAAGAATTTACGCATAAAATTATATCTTCGTATATTAATTCATGTGATTAAATCAGGTAATCATATATATATATATATATATATATATATATATATATATATATATATATATATATATATATGATTAGTTCTTTTGGAAAAAGAAATCCAGCAGAGTGCTCAATTAAAAGGAAAATTCAAATTGTAAGAGCGTATTTATATTTTGTGTGCAGAAAGTTGTTAGTTGAGACAGATCATTGGTACCGTCGGTTTCAAGCCCGATAATAAGGCCCGTTTAAGAGACGAATATTGGCTGAAGAGAGCTTGATAAGGATACCTTAAACGGGCCTTATTATCGGGCTTGAAACCGACGGTACCAATGATCTGTCTCATCTAACAACTTTCTGTATTTCTTCTTCTTCTCCTTTCTTTCTGTAAAGTAGCAGATACAAAAAAAAAAGAAGAAATCTAATATATAAAAGCCTATATGTCTGTCCGTCTCCATACTTTCAAATTCTATCTCTCCCGAAACTAAAAGTCGCAGAGCGGCGCTAAGGGTCTCAAATGATTGGATTTTTTACGGACTGTGCTATTATCGATCTTTAGCCGGTTTAAATAGTTTTTACGGGACCAAAAAGGGCCGAAATTGCAAAAATCGTTAGAAATTTTGTACATTCATGTTAGTTTATTTTTTTAATTTTTAATTAGTTCATATGCATGTCACGTTTGAAACAGTAGTAACGTCACCAGCTTTGAATGCTACCGTTTTGTTTCGGTTTCGATTCCAGCTGATGGCACCCCAATTTTTTTTTTAACTTTTGAAATCACGACTCTATAATCATATATACGAAATCTAGACAAATTATAATATCATATTTAAGCGTATTTTACGACCGGGCAAAGACCCTCCCCCCTTTCTGTCTCTAGTAAAGAAATAATAACCCGGCATTTTTTCTTTTTTAACAAAAGTTTGAAGTTTTCTAATATATATATATATATATATATATATATATATATATATATATATATATATATATAATTTTTCCGTCACTATCAAGATTTCATGTAAGTGCATGTATAAAGAAAAATATGTTTTGTTTTCCTTCTTCTTCTATCTTCCTATCTTATTTTCTTTCTATTTGTTTTCTTTTGTTTCATATCTTCTTTATTTTTTTCTTTTTCTTGTTTTGTTTTTTCTTTCTTGTTCTACTTCATATTTTATCTATCTATCTATCTATCTATCTATTTTTCTTTCTTTTTCTATATATTTCTATATATTTACATATATTTCTCTCTCTCTCTCTCTCTCTCTCTCTTTCGCTATTTTTCTTCCTTTTTCTATATATTTTTTCTTTTTTATTTTCTTTTTATTTCTTTTCTACTTCTTTCCTTTGATTTTTCTTCCTTTTTCTTTTCTTTTTTGGCTTTGTTTTCTTTCTTTTTTTTTTCTTTTTGTACATCCTATCTTCTTCTTTTCTTATTTTTCTTCTTTTTTTCTGTTTTTCTTCTTCTTCTTCTTCTTCTTCTATCTATCTATTTTTTTCTCTTTATCTTTCCCATCTTCTTTCATTTCGTATCTTCTCCTGTCTCTCTTTCTTTCTTTTTCTATTATATATAATAAAATAATGTAATTCTTCATTATCACGACAGTCATTATGGGATACAGTAAACTATCTATTGTTGTTGTTGTTGTTGTTGTTGTTCTTCTTCTTCTTCTTCTTCTTCTTCTTCTCCCCCTCCTCCTCCCATCTTATTCTATTCTATCTATTTATTTATATGTTTCTTCTTCTTTTCTTATCTTCTATAACAATTCTTTTTTTCTTCTTGTTTTTCTTTTATTTTTTCTTTCTTTTTCTACTCCTTCTTTCATTTTATTTTCTTCCTTTTCCTTTTCTTTTTTATTTTTTTTGTACATCCTATCTTCTTCTTCTTCTTCTTCTTCTTCTTCTTCTTCTTCTTCTCCTCCTCCTCCTCCCATCTTCTTCTATTCTATTCTATATATCTATTTATTTTTCTTCTTCTTTTCTTCTTTTCTATCATCTATCACATATCTTCTTTTTCTTCTCTCTGACATTTGGATTGTTAAAACACACACACACACACACACACACACACACACACACACACACACACACACACACACAATAAAAGTAAAACAAAATTCACCCATGGGGGGCCATTAATAAAATTTAAAATCATTCCATCAATCTAACCATATGCAAAAACGAAAATGTCGAACTGTGAAAAAGATTGTCCGCCATTTTCAGTGGGAATTGTCTGTCGCCATTAAATAAATAAATAATATAAATAAAAAATATAAATCTCATCTGTCTGTTTAAATGTATGTATGTATGCATGCATGTATATATGTATGTATGTATATATGTATGCATGTATGCATGTATGCGTGCATGTATGCGTGCATGTATGCATGTATATATGTATGTGTGTATGTGTGTATGTATGTATGTATGTATATATGTATGTATGTATGCATGTATGTGTACATGTATGTATGTATATATGTATGTATGCATGTATGCATATATTTGTATGTGTGTATATGTGTATTGGGGTGGAGAGGGCTCCCGTAAGCCGTTGTGAAGGCAACCTTTCTAGGAGAAGCAAATCTCTGATTTAAAAAAAAACATAAAGCGGGAGACCAGTACCCGCATTAAGCTGGTCTGTAGTTTAATTTGTTGCTGGCTATCTTGCTCTTGCTTGTTGCTGGATCTGAACATTTTGAACCGAGAGAGAGACTTAGCTGCCGTACAAAGCTAAGACTCTTTAACATCATATTTGTATAGATACTCCCTCAGGAATTTGAGCTCATGGATTTTAAATGTCTGAGAGAGTGGCACTCGTCTGACAAGACGTTGCAATCATCATGTATGTATGCATGTATGTGTGCATGTATGTATGTATATATGTATGTATGTATGCATGTATGTATGTATATATGTATGTATGTATGTATTATGTATGTATGTATGCATGCATGTATGTGTGCATGCATGTATGTATGTATGTATGTATGCATGTATGTATGTATATATGTATGCATGTGTTATGTATGTATGTGTGCATGTATGTATGTGTGCATGTATGTATGTGTGTATGTATATATGTATGTATGCATGTATGCATGTAGTATGTGTGCATGTATGGAAGGAAGTTATGCATGTATGTATGTATATATATGTATGTATGCATGTGTGCATGTATGTATGCATGTATGCATCTATGTACGTATGTATGCATGTATGCATGTATGTGTGCATGCATGTATGTATGTATGTGTGCATGCATGTATGTATGTATGTATGTGTGCATGTATGTATGCATGTATTTACGTACGTATGTATGTATGCATGTATGTGTGCATGTATGTATGTATATATATGTATGTATGTATGTATGTATGCATGTATGCATGTATGTGTGCATGTATGCATGCATGTATGCATCTATGTACGTATGTATGCATGTATACATGTATGTGTGTGTGCATGTATGTGGGCATGTATGTATGTATGTGTGCATGTATGTATGTATGCATGTATTTACGTACGTATGTATGCATGTATGTATGCATGTATGTGTGCATGTGGTTATGTATGTATATATGTATGTATATATGCATGTTTGCATGTATGTGTGCATGTATGTATGCATGTATGCATCTATGTACGTATGTATGCATGTATGCATGTATGTGTGCATGTATGTATGTATATATATGCATGTATATATGCATGTATGTGTGCATATATGTATGCATGTATGCATGTATGTGTGCATGTATGTATGTATGTGTGCATGTATGTATGTATGTATGCATGTATGTATGTATGTATGTGTGCATGTATGTATGTGTGCATGCATGTGTGCATGCATGTATGTATGTATGTATGTATGTATGTCTCGCAAAAACAGGGTCGCTTTTTTCGCCGATATTTTCGAAAGCCATCCTCTCTATTCGATTGCCTAGCCTTAATTTAAAACTACGTCACTTCCGGTTAGGCGATGGACGCAACAACAAACATTTTCTTTGCGGTACGTGTTCGAGCCTGCCTGCCTACTACCACTTTTTTTGTGCTCGCAATTTTCCTTCTTTTTTTTTTTTTTTTGCTTAACCAACACCTTTTAACACACCTCCACTTCCTTTTCCACCTCCGCGTCATTAGTTCGAGCCTGCCTTTCCACTACAACATTTTTTCTTTTTTTTTTTTTTCTCAACACACACCTACAAACACCCCGGGCAACGCCGGGCACCCAGGCTAGTATAATAATAAATACGAAATCAGCATTAAACAAAATATCATATCAAAGCGTATTTTAAGATCGGGCAATGCCGGGCAGCCTGCTTGTCTATTGTATAAATTGTAATATGCAAACGAGAATCGAAATTTGCATTTCGATATTTTACTTTAATGTAATTTAACTACCAAATATTTTACTTTAATTCGCGTACATTGTCGAATACTTATTCTTGAAACATGATTCAAATATTTCAAATTATCTATAATGTGCATTTTAAACGTCTGCCTATATGTATGTATGTGTGTCTGTCTGTATGTGTGTATGTACGTATGTATGCATACATGATTCAGATATTTCAAATTATTTATAATATGAATTTCAAACGTCTGTCTGTCTGTCTGTCTGTATGTATGTATGTCTGTCTGTCTGTATGTATGTATGTATGTGTGTCTGTCTGTATGTATGTATGTTTTTATGTACGTATGTATGCATGTATGATTCAAATATTTCAAATTATCTATGATATGAATCTATTTATATGTATGTATATATGTATGTATGTATGTGTGTATGTTTCAAATATTTCAAATTATCTATGATATGAATCTATTTATATGTATGTATGTATGTATGTATGTGTGTGTGTTTCAAATATTTCAAATTATCTATGATATGAATCTATTTATATGTATGTATATATGTATGTATGTATGTGTGTATGTTTCAAATATTTCAAATTATCTATGATATGAATCTATTTATATGTATGTATGTATGTATGTATGTGTGTGTGTTTCAAATATTTCAAATTATCTATGATATGAATCTATTTATATGTATGTATATATGTATGTATGTATGTGTGTATGTTTCAAATATTTCAAATTATCTATGATATGAATCTATTTATATGTATGTATGTATGTATGTATGTGTGTGTGTTTCAAATATTTCAAATTATCTATGATATGAATCTATTTATATGTATGTATATATGTATGTATGTATGTGTGTATGTTTCAAATATTTCAAATTATCTATGATATGAATCTATTTATATGTATGTATGTATGTATGTATGTGTGTGTGTTTCAAATATTTCAAATTATCTATGATATGAATCTATTTATATGTATGTATGTATGTATGTATGTGTGTATGTTTCAAATATTTCAAATTATCTATGATATGAATCCATTTATATGTATGTATGTATGTATGTATGTATATATGTGTGTGTGTTTCAAATATTTCAAATTATCTATGATATGAATCTATTTATATGTATGTATGTATGTATGTATGTATGTATGTGTGTATGTTTCAAATATTCCAAATTATGTATAATATAAATCTCAATCGTCGGTTTGTGTGTGTGAATATATGTAAATATGTATGCCTCGCTAAAATTTTTGTCAGCCGCATAGGACCGGGTCGAAATTAATATCATCTGAAGGAGCGATCCCTCGGTTGCATAATATGTGAGAATTAGAAAGAATGGTAAATTATTTTGTATAGAAATTAAGTTTTAAACGACGGGCGGGTCATTAAAATTGTCTTTTCTTACAAAACTCTTAATGCGTGAAGCGTTATTTGTTTTAATTGGTTTTACTAAAAGATTTTCCAACGTAATTCCGAGACCAGCTTTGTGGTCCAGTGGATTAGAAAGTTACCTCCTAAGCCTTCGTTTTGACATTCACATGCACATATAGGGTGGTCCTTTTTTATGCAAAGCTTCTTCATGAACGAAGCTTCTTTCTTAGAACTGTACGCCTGTGGAACTCTGTTCCGGCTGCCTGCTTCCCACCGGACTACAACTTGGATGTCTTCAAGTCTAACGTTAATAAATTCCTAATGAACCACCCCCTTAAGTAAACACTTCATCAAATCTCCACACTAACGTAATGTACTTGCAATAACCCTTATCCCTGAGTGGCTTCCGGGCCTTGATAAGTGGTGATCACTGTGTAAAAAAAAAAAGAATTGTTGTTTTGTAATATATATATATATATATATATTGTTTATAAACACAGCGGTTAGAACACTGTAAAAGTGGTGGACGGATGTTTGTTTGTTTAAAAAGATATTTGGCGAGGTTATTTACGGGCGCCGCTCCCGTGGGTCGATCGGTAGAACTGCTGACTGTCAACGCGATGGTTCTATGTTCAATCCTCGGCTTGGGAGAGGTGCTAGTCTCACGGCACTGATGAGTTGTGATACAACGAAACAAGACTGTATGTCGATGATTAAAATATATATATATATATATATATATATATATATATATATATAAATTGACCTGTAATCCCGTTTTTTAAAAGATGAAATCGTCGAAATTAAAAGATGTAAGACAGCAAGCAAGGTCCACAAAGTTTTATAATCAGTGGCGGCTCGTGCCTAAGATTAGTGGGGTACTATTTAAAAAACCCTATTGTTTTAATATTGTGCAAAAATAAAATAAACATAAAATATAATTCATGCGTATGCACACGTATAAAAATACAATAACTTAAAGGAATCCTAAATAGATGTAAATATTTTAAATATTTTACTTTGCATTCATTTGAAAGTAAACTCCATTCTTATTGTTTTAATTTGTGAGAAAAAATTGATGATTTTCTCCTTAACTTCTGAATGACTTCTGAAGAACTTTTTGTTCAATTGAAAGCACTGCAAGTTCATTTAGTCTTTCGCAACCCATGGTGTTCCTTAGAAAAGTTTTTATTCTTTTCAGGGTTGAAAAACGACGTTCTGCCTCTGATGTAGTCATGGGAATTGTCAAGATAATTTTTATGAGTTTTGTGATTTCACTAAGAACATCGTTTAAATTGTTTTCCAAAATAAATTTCAGGAGATCAATTACTTTGCAATACACATGGATATCTGACCTACTATAAAATATTTCTAACTCAGTTTCAAACTTTTCTTTGTCAATCATGGGATATGCTTCAGGTGTCAAGGATATCTCTTCTGTAGGTAGTTTTTTCTTAAAACTAGCAAAGCTTTTCTTAGTAAACAATTTAGCAAGTATTAAATGTTTAGTTGTAGAATATCTGTCCGTTATATCAACAGTTATATAGTCACACAGTTCTTTAGCTTCGGCCTTCAGTGTTTGTGAAGAATTTTCACAGTATTTGGAGTTTCATATCTCTAAAATAACAGTTTTGAATTTTTTTATGTATTCATTGACTTTATACATGATAATTTCCGGAGATTGCATTTGATTATGAATAATTTCAGCATGAGACATAATTTTATGAAATAGCTCAAACCAAAATATGAAATTTTCATCGTTCAAATATTTCAGAATTCCTGTCACTTCTGCAACGGTCTCATCTACATCTGAATTTCAGTGAGACAGTTTTTTTAATGCTTGAACATTTTATGTATGTTAATGTCTCATTATTAAATTAAGTTGATGCGCATAACAGTGAGTGAAATGCGCATTACTATAAACTGCTTTTATTTTCACCTGAACACCAGCTTTTTTGCCTTTCATGACATTTGCATCATCAAATGTCTGAGCTATCAGTTTTTGGCGATTTCCTTGAGGGATTATATCTAATTGTTGTAGAATACGTTTTGATATCCCATCAGCGGTTTGGTTTTCTGGAATAAATAATCCCCAAAAGCGTTCAAGTATTTTTTCATCCAAGACGTGCCGTAAAACAATGATCATTTGTGTATGTTCAGACACATCTGTTGTATCGTAAGCCATGACAGCCACACGGTATATTTGTAAAAGACAGTCAAGTATGTCATTCTGAATGGTCTTGGAAACACCTTTGAAGACACTACTGGTTTCTAAGTGATTCTTTAAATGTGGATCTAATTAAGATGCAAAATTTAATAATCCTCTAAATACTCCTGGATTTACTGAATCATCTTTTTCATCATGTCCTCGTAAGGGAGTTTCAAAGTTCCCACAAAAGAAAATACAATCTATTATTTTAGATAAAATTTCACGGTTCTTCTTAACATTCATGTTATGATGATTGATTGAAAGTCTGTAGGCCTCACTAAGTTTTTCTTTAATATTTACGGTCCCAAAAATTGATAGGGAAACTACATTGTCAACGTGCTTCTTTGACTTCTCATGCTTTTCAGTTCTATCTTTCATTTGGCTAATAGTTCTGAAACCATCTTTTGTCCACGTTACATCACCCCCAAACAACAAACAAGGAAAGCAGAACAATGCCTTTTTTCAGTTCACAGCCGCAAAGCCAACATTTCTGTTGGTACCATTCAGAATTAAAGCTACGAATATACACTTTGTTGTTGCTAATGCCTGGCTGAGATATTTGAATACCAGGCGTTGAACGGCTTCTTTTCTTAATTTCAACTTTATCATGGAGAGACAGTTGTGAAAACTCAATCTGTTGAAGTTCACTTACCGTCACAGAAGTTATTTCTTGGGGATGCAAGGAGGCCATGGTTAAATTCTTTTTATATCAATTGTGTTGGGAAAGGTAAGTACTAGGTAGTCTATTAGTAGAATATCAATTAGGGTAGAAGCAATACAATGTTTACGTGATCCTCTTTTTGCGATTCAACTGAACCGGAAGTTCTAACTGAGTTGAATCGTACTTTTATAACTTTTAGATCACAGATTTTTATTAAGGAAAAAAAGTTTTACTATTTAAAAACGGTTTTATTTATAAGAATGCTTTTTGTTAATTAAATATAGGCGTATAACAAAATAAGCTTGCCATTGAAATTTTTTTTTTAATACAAATATTGTTAACTTTGCCATTATAAGCTGTCGAAAAAGGGGTAATACACAAAAACATTTTAATTAAAAAATATATTTTTTTAATTGTGTATATTTTATAGGGTAATAAAAAATATACAAATATATTTCTTTTAAACTTTACAGATTATAATAAAAATTTACGGGTTTTTTCCGCTGGCAAACAATGAAAAAAAATTTTTAATACATTTTATTTACAATATTTTAATAATTTATTTTTTCATAAAAACAAAATCTTTGAAATTTACTTGCCTACACATGATGGTAAACCTAGGAACTTACCATTTAAAAATGGTTTTTATTGGATAACAGTTTTATTTAAAATCTAAAAATGTGTATTCATAACAAAATTTTATAAACAAAATATACAATAAAAAAGTTTACATGTTTGTACTATGAGCAAACAAAAACATTTAAAGATACATAATTTCATTTACAACTCTTTTTACAACTTTTTATATAAAAACAAAAACAATCTTTGCTATTTACTATTTGCTTATCATAAAAACGGTTTTATTTATTCGTTTTGTTATTGCATATTTCAATTAAAAAAAACTTGTTAAAAGTGTAAAACTTCTTACATTGTCCTCGTGGGAGGTAGATAAATGCTAACGCTTATATATATATATATATATATATATATATATATATATATAATAAAATCCACTTATCTAGTGTTTCCTTTTCAGATTAAATATGTTTTTAACTCATTTCAAAGTGTTTTTAACATGTTTTATTAACTGTTTGCTCGTATATATATATATATATATATATATATATATAAAATAAAATATAATCCGCTTATCTAGTGTTTCCTTTTCAGATTAAATGTTTTTAACTCATTTCAAAGTGTTTTTTTTTAATATGTTTTCTTAACTGTTCGCCCGTATATATATATATATAAATATATATATATATATATATATATATATATATATATATATATATATATATATATATATATATATATATAAGTTAAAAACATTTCTAACTAAAATGTACTTTAAAAATAAAATTTTCTTCGCTTTTCTATAGAAAAAAATGTAAATATTTTTTTATTCTGTAAAGTTTAACTACTCCAAAATCAATAGTTTTCAAACTACTTAAAAATACAAATAAAATAAGCCATATAGGTAAAAAAAAAATAACATTAGTCGCGTTGGTAACTTTAAGGCCCGAACACTTTTAATTAAAAAAAAACGTTTGGCATATTGTATATTTTTGTCTGCTTAAATCGCATTTAAAAGTGTGGGAATTTTTTTTTTAAGATGGAGATTTTATTTACAAGAACACGTTACACTTTTTAATAATAATAAAAAAAAACATTTGTAAACAAAGCCTCTTAAAAAAAAAAAAAAAAAAAAGCGAAAACGCGGAAACACCGCGTTTGGAACTGCGAAAACTACAGTTTCAAATTGGCTCATATTAACCGTTCTAGATCGGGCATGCGCACAAGCGAATTTCGCTAAGAATGTGTAACTGTGAATTTCGCAGCTCCAAGCAAAGTTTTGCTTTTATGCTTATATGAGTATGGGGATAATTATCGACATTAAGCTTCAGGATTATATATATATATATATATATATATATATATATATATATATATATATATATATAATAAATAATAAATAATTTAATTAAAAAGAAAGTTTGGCATATTGTATATTTTTGTCTGCTTAAATCACATTTAAAAGTGTAAGAATTTTTTTTTAAGGTGGAGATTTTATTTACTGGAACACGTTACACTTTTTAATAAACAAGCCTTTTTAAAAAAAAATAATATCAGCGCAAACACGGCATTACTAGGTGTATCAGAATTTTTGTAGGAATTTTTTACACCCCTAACACGAAACTGCGAATAAAATATAAAAATCTCGTAATTTCTCTGTTAAAAGTGGGTTGTTTATTTTCTTTATGGATTATACTTCCAAAATAAACTATTAAAGTTGTTTTAAAAGTAATAGAAATATTCTTTTTTAAAAACAGTAATGAATTTTCCGAACTCAATATTTTTCAATTTTTAAACTTTAAAAATCTATCAAAATTTTTCTATTGATTCTATTTTTACGATATTTTCAGGGTCAATGTGAAATTTTATGTTCTTTCCAATAAATCAAATATAATATTTTAGACAAACGTTTTTTTTTAAATTTACGCCCTCCCCCGTTTTCAAGTTTCTATTAAAAGTAAATGATTAATTTACTCACCGAAAAGTAAATAATTAATTTACTCACAAATTGAAGAGAAAAGGTCAATAAATAATATATTCAAATTTAAAACAAAAAAAGAACTGTTTTTTAGAAATTTACCCGTAAAGTCCGAAGTTTAAAACATTTAAAAAAAACACGTTGGTTTTTTTGTTTTTGTTTTTTTAATGAAACCTTGGTCCTTGCTCTTTTAATTGAAAAAAAAATTAGGGCTTAAATTACATTTTTCAGGGAGTTATAAGCTGGGAAAGATGGGGTGGAATTATTCACTATTTTCACGAAATTTCTGACACATCTACCGCATTACACGAGCGTTTGGAACTGCGAAAACGACAGCTCCAAATTGGTTTTCATCGGCCGTCTAAATGCACACTCGCGAACTTCACTAAGAATGTGTAACTGTGAATTTCGCAGCTCCATTTTTATGCTTATACGAATATGGGGACAGTTATCGACATTAAGCTTCAGGATTATATATATATATATATATATATATATACATATATATATATACATATATATATATACATATATATATATGTATATATATATACATATATAATTATTAATATAATATATTATCACATAGAAAGAAAAAAAATAAACGTATTCTTTTTAACGTGTATCGATAATATTGAGTAGAAATGACTTGAGGGTGCTGTAGTTCCACAGCTCCAGGCACGAGCCGCCACTGTTTATATATATATATATATATATATATATATATATATATATATATATATATATATATATACTAGCAAAAGTACCCGTCGTTGACTGGGTTCAAAAACAGCCTACAGAAAATGGACTTTGATTTATGAAAGTATGAGAGGTTATGAAAAAGAAGGGTTGTAAAGAGATAGTTTCGAATTTGGGGGTATCAAAACCAAAGCAAAATATGATGAAAGTAAAAATAAAATAGATTAACCCCATAATTTATTATACCATACCTGTTTACACTGAAACACTTATCACAATATTCTGTGGATCTATATTAAAAAACCTTGTTAAAATTTATGACATATTTCCATTCTATGGAGGTCAGGTGCGAACGAACACCCCATAATTCTATTATACCATATTTCTTCAAACTGAAACATAATTATCAAAGTATACTTACGCAGATAGATATGAAAAGTTTTTATTAAAGTTTGTGCCTATTTCCATTCTATGGAGGCCAGGCGCGAACGCAGCCCCCACAATTTTATTATACCATCCTTATTTAAGTTAAAACATACTTATCAAAGTATTATTATGTACATCTATATCAAAAACACTTGTAAACGTTTTTTTTTTATTTCCATACTTTGCGGACCAGGCGCGTTCGCAGACCCTACAATTTTAATGAATCATCATTATGCCAGATCAAACATACCCATTCCTGTGTCTCGATACATTTTCTATCATTATATGTGATCAGTTTTCTATAATAGTCAACCATATAGGAGCCTATTCGTGACCAGACACACACAGACGTTCAGCTTTATATTATAGATATCTCTCTCTATATATAAAAGTGAACGTGTGCGTGTGTGTCTGTGTACACTTCCCTACGCAATAACTCTGTCATTTTTGAAGACTACAGACTCGAAATTTGATATACAGGGTACTGAGATGTGGGAACATCGATGTAATCGGTTTTGGGCCAGAAATTTGGCGATTAAGGGGTCAAAGTTCAACGATTTGACCTTTGAGAACTCTACCAAATTCCTCCGACAATTTTGGGTCTATACACTTGAAATTTTAGATATAGATTCTTTGGACATCGATCTAACTTAATAACTTGATTTGAGCCCAAAATAATAAATTTTAAGGGGTCATAATAGGGGTCAAAGTTTTTATAAAAATTGACTTCTGCGGTCTCTTACAAATTCCTCAGACAATTTCTGGCCTAAATATTTGAAATTTTACATAAAGGGTATTCAGAGATAGGGCAAGCTTTTTCATCAGTTTGGGTCGAAAATGTTTAGTTACCAATATATAAATGTATATATGTATGTCTGTTCGCATGTCTGCCTTAAACTTTCAATAGCGGCGACTGATTTTACCAAGATCAGTATTGTTTTAAAGTTCGACCTTTCATACGATAAATATCGAAAAATTGGCTAACAACATTAATATCTTCTCCTTCAACTAGGCACTTTTCCACAGGGGGGGGGGTCACTTTTTTGAAAGTTATCTTCTCCTTTAGATTGTCTAGCCTTAATTTTAAAAAATGTCGCTTCCGGTTTGGCGGTGGTCGTAACAGCATAAACGTTAGGTTTTACCCCGTTCTTTTCCTCCTTTGCGGTACGGTTTCGAGCCTGCCTTCCTACTACCACTTTTTTTTTTTTTTTTTTGCTCAACCTACACATCCAAACACCCGGGCAACGCTGGTCTGAAATGCTAGTATATATATATATATAAAAGTGAACGTGTGTGTGTGTGTGTGTGTGTACATTTCCCTATGCAATAACTCTGTCAATTTTAAGACTACAGACTCGAAATTTGATATGCAGAGTACTAAGATTTGGGAAAATCGATGTGATCGGTATTCGGCCAGAAATTTGGCTGTTAAGGGGTCAAAGTTTAACGATTTGACCTTTGAGAACTCTACCAAACTCCTCCGACAATTTTGGGTCTTAACCCTTGAAATTTTAGATATCGTTTCCCTGGACATGGATCTAACTTAATAACTTGATTTGAGCTCAAAAGCAATAAATGTTAAGCGATCATAATAGGGGGGATATTCACCGTTTTTTATTTATTTGTTTTTTTTGCTCAACATACACCTCCAAACACCCGGGCAACGCCGGGCAACGCCGGGCTGAAATGCCAGTATATATATATATATATATATATATATATATATATATATATATATATATGCGACACTGGAATTGTGGAAAAAAGCAAACTAACCTCGGCAGTAATTATCTGTCACCATTAATTTAAGGTTAAAAAAAAAAAAGAAAATGGCGAAGACAGTTGGATAGGCAAATAAGTTGTGAACCGTTATTTATAAAAAGAATTATATGTTATATTTATTTTATTTTCGCTGGTATTTCTTCTTCGTCTGCCACACACATAATCAAACATAGTGTCATTGTCTACGGAAAGGTCGTCAGAAAATCAATATGAACACATCGCGGATAAAACTACACTTTATCATTTAGCGATGGGAGCAACATCACAAACATTCATTACTATTAAACTAAATTTTCCTTGGCCTTTTGGTCAAGATCAAAGTGTAGTATCTGTTCCCGCAGATGCTGCACTTAAGATAATTTGTACCAGTCAATGGAGGGGAAACCCTCTATACTGGGACAATTATTATTTTTGGTAACCAGAGTGACCCCTTTTAGGGGAGCTGGTTTTTACCTCACATTAAAAACGGCCTTGTGCCTAATTTGCTCAGTGGGGGAGCAAATAAATACCATCTGTTCCGGCAGATGCTGCACTTAAGATAATTTGTACCAGTCAATGGAGGGGAAACCCTCTATACTGGGACAATTATTATTTTTGGTAACCAGAGTGACCCCTTTTAGGGGAGCTGGTTTTTACCTCACATTAAAAACGGCCTTGTGCCTAATTTGCTCAGTGGGGGAGCAAATAAACACCATCTGTTCCGGCAGATGCTGCACTTAAGATAATTTGTACCAGTCAATGGAGGGGAAACCCTCTATACTGGGACAATTATTATTTTTGGTAACCAGAGTGCCCCCTTTTTGCCTACTTTTAGGGGAGCTGGTTTTTACCTCACATTAAAAACGGCCTTGTGCCTAATTTGCTCAGTGGGGGAGCAAATAAATACCATCTGTTCCGGCAGATGCTGCACTTAAGATAATTTGTACCAGTCAATGGAGGGGAAACCCTCTATACTGGGACAATTATTATTTTTGGTAACCAGAGTGACCCCTTTTAGGGAAGCTGGTTTTTACCTCACATTAAAAACGGCCTTGTGCCTAATTTGCTCAGTGGGGGAGCAAATAAATACCATCTGTTCCGGCAGATGCTGCAAGCTATGACTAGCTATGACTAGCAAAGACCAGATGTGGGCGCAACCCCACATGCCTGACCTTTAACCAGCTCCCATTTCCCACCTCTCGGGAGCTGGTCCCCTTTTTCCCTTCCCCCTCCCTTCACTCCTCACATTAAAAATTGGCCTTGTGCCTAATTTGCTCGGTGGGGGAGCAAATAAATACCATCTGTTCCGGCAGATACTGCACTTAAGATAAGTTGTACCAGTCAATGGAGGGGAAACCCTCTATACTGGGACAATTATTATTTTTGGTAACCAGAGTGCCCCCTTTTTGCCTACTTTTAGGGGAGCTGGTTTTTACCTCACATTAAAAACGGCCTTGTGCCTAATTTGCTCAGTGGGGGAGCAAATAAATACCATCTGTTCCGGCAGATGCTGCACTTGAGATGATTTGTACCAGTCAATGGAGGGAAAACCCTCTATACTGGGACAATTATTATTTTTGGTAACCAGAGTGCCCCCTTTTTGCCTACTTTTAGGGGAGCTGGTTTTTACCTCACATTAAAAACGGCCTTGTGCCTAATTTGCTCAGTGGGGGAGCAAATAAACACCATCTGTTCCGGCAGATGCTGCAGGCTATGACTAGCTATGACTAGCTATGACTAGCAAAGACCAGATGTGGGGGCAACCCCACATGCCTGACCATTAACCAGCTCCCATTTCCCACCTCTCGGGAGCTGGTCCCCTTTTTCCCTTCCCCCTCCCTTCACTCCTCACATTAAAAATCGGCCTTGTGCCTAATTTGCTCGGTGGGGGAGCAAATAAATACCATCTGTTCCGGCAGATACTGCAAGCTATGACTAGCTATGACTAGCAAAGACCAGATGTGGGGGCAACCCCACATGCCTGACCTTTAACCAGCTCCCATTTCCCACCTCTCGGGAGCTGGTCCCCCCTTTCCCTTCCCCCTCCCTTCACTCCTCACATTAAAAATCGGCCTTGTGCCTTATTTGCTCGGTGGGGGAGCAAATAAATACCATCTGTTCCGGCAGATGCTGCACTTAAGATAATTTGTACCAGTCAATGGAGGGGAAACCCTCTATACTGGGACAATTATTATTTTTGGTAACCAGAGTGCCCCTTTTTTCCTACTTTTAGGGGAGCTGGTTTTTACCTCACATTAAAAACGGCCTTGTGTCTAATTTGCTCAGTGGGGGAGCAAATAAATACCATCTGTTCCGGCAGATGCTGCACTTAAGATAATTTGTACCAGTCAATGGAGGGGAAACCCTCTATACTGGGACAATTATTATTTTTGGTAACCAGAGTGCCCCCTTTTTGTCTACTTTTAGGGGAGCTGGTTTTTACCTCACATTAAAAACGGCCTTGTGCCTAATTTGCTCAGTGGGGGAGCAAATAAATACCATCTGTTCCGGCAGATGCTGCACTTAAGATAATTTGTACCAGTCAATGGAGGGGAAACCCTCTATACTGGGACAATTATTATTTTTGGTAACCAGAGTGCCCCCTTTTTGCCTACTTTAAGGGGAGCTGGTTTTTATCTCACATTAAAAACGGCCTTGTGCCTACTTTGCTCAGTGGGGGAGCAAATAAATACCATCTGTTCCGGCAGATGCTGAAAGCTATGACCAGCTATGACTAGCAAAGACCAGATGTGGGGGCAACCCCACATGCCTGACCTTTAACCAGCTCCCATTTCCCACCTCTCGGGAGCTGGTCCCCTTTTTCCCTTCCCCCTCCCTTCACTCCTCACATTAAAAATCGGCCTTGTGCCTAATTTGCTCGGTGGGGGAGCAAATAAATACCATCTGTTCCGGCAGATACTGCAATCTATGACTAGCTATGACTAGCTATGACTAGCAAAGACCAGATGTGGGGGCAACCCCACATGCCTGACCTTTAACCAGCTCCCATTTCCCACCTCTCGGGAGCTGGTCCCCTTTTTCCCTTCCCCCTCCCTTCACTCCTCACATTAAAAATCGGCCTTGTGCCTAATTTGCTCGGTGGGGGAGCAAATAAATACCATCTGTTCCAGCAGATACTGCAAGCTATGACTAGCAAAGACCAGATGTGGGGCAACCCCACATGTCTGACCTTTAACCAGCTCCCATTTCCCACCTCTCGGGAGCTGGTCCCCTTTTCCCCTTCCCCCTCCCTTCACTCCTCACATTGGGAATCGGCCTTGTGCCTAATTTGCTCGGTGGGGGAGCAAATAAATACCATCTGTTCCGGCAGATACTGCAAGCTATAACTAGCAAAGACCAGATGTGGGGGCAACCCCACATGCCTGACCATTAACCAGCTCCCATTTCCCACCTCTCGGGAGCTGGTCCCCTTTTTCCCTTCCCCCTCCCTTCACTCCTCACATTAAAAATTGGCCTTGTGCCTAATTTGCTCGGTGGGGGAGCAAATAAATACCATCTGTTCCGGCAGATACTGCAAGCTATGACTAGCTATGACTAGCAAAGACCAGATGTGGGTGCAACCCCACATGCCTGACCTTTAACCAGCTCCCATTTCCCACCTCTCGGGAGCTGGTCCCCTTTTTCCCTTCCCCCTCCCTTCACTCCTCACATTAAAAATCGGCCTTGTGCCTAATTTGCTCGGTGGGGGAGCAAATAAATACCATCTGTTCCGGCAGATACTGCAAGCTATGACTGGCTATGACTAGCAAGGACCAGATGTGGGTGCAACCCCACATGCCTGACCTTTAACCAGCTCCCATTTCCCACCTCTCGGGAGCTGGTCCCCTTTTTTCCCTTCCCCCTCCCTTCACTCCTCACATTAAAAATCGGCCTTGTGCCTAATTTGCTCGGTGGGGGAGCAAATAAATACCATCTGTTCCGGCAGATACTGCAAGCTATGACTAGCTATGACTAGCAAAGACCAGATGTGGGGGCAACCCCACATGCCTGACCTTTAACCAGCTCCCATTTCCCACCTCTCGGGAGCTGGTCCCCCCTTTCCCTTCCCCCTCCCTTCACTCCTCACATTAAAAATTGTGCTTGTGCCTAATTTGCTCGGTGGGGGAGCAAATAAATACCATCTGTTCTTCAGATGCTTCAAGCTATGACTAGCTATGACTAGCAAAGACCAGATGTGGGGGCAACCCACATGCCTGACCTTTAACCAGCTCCCATTTCCCACCTCTCGGCAGCTGGTCCCCTTTTTCCCTTCCCCCTCCCTTCACTCCTCACATTAAAAATTGGCCTTGTGCCTAATTTGCTCGGTGGGGGAGCAAATAAATACCATCTGTTCTTCAGATGCTGCACTTCTATTTCTTGTTCTCTTTCAGTGGAGGAGAAATCCTTCACGACTGAGACAATTTTTATTTTTGTACCTTTTCTCCACGTTAAAAAACGACCCTCGTGTCTAACTCTGTCCCGTGGGGAGGCATAGTAAATAGGTACTATTAAACTAAATAACGACTTAGAATGTCGATTGACCCCTGCCCTTCCTTAAAAAATATGAACTACCCCCCCGCTTCTCTAAAAAAAATATCGATTGACCCCTGCCTCCTTAAAAAATATATAAACTACCTCCACTTCCCTCAAAAAATATCTCCTCACCCTTAAAAATATAAACTGCCTACGACTCCCTAAAACATATAGATGGACCCCCTCCCCCCAAATGTAGATTGAGGTCCATCTCTAAAACAAATATAGATTGATCCCGCTCCCTACTAAAAATATAGATTGATCTCCCCTTTCCTAAAAAATATAAGTTTACCCTCCTAAAAAGTATAGATTGATCCCCCTAAAAATATAGATTGAGCCTCCCTTTCCTAAAAAATATAGACTGACCACCCACCTTCCTAAAAAATATATATTGACCCCTCCCCACTTTCCTAAAAAATTTTACCCTCCCACTTTCCTAAAAAATATATATTGACCCCCCCCACTTTCCTAAAAAAATATAGATTGACCCCCCATTTCCTAAAAAAATATAGATTGAGCCTTCCCTTTCCTAAAAAATATAAGTTGACCCTCCCAAAAAGTATAGATTGACCCCCCGCCTAAAAATATAGATTGACCCTCCCCTTCCTAAAAAGTATAGACTGATCCTCCCTCCCTAAAAAATATAAACTGACCCTCCCCTTCTTAAAAAATATAGATTGAATACTTATACACTTTCCTAAAAAAAATATAGATTGACCCCGCCCCATTCTTAAAAATAGCGATTGAACCCCCCTTTCCTAAAAAAAAATATAGATGGACCCCCAACTTTCCTAAAAATATCGATTGATCCCCCCATTCCTAAAAATATACATTGACCCCCCCCTCATTCTTAAAAAAATATCGATTGAGCCTCCCCTTCCTAAAAAATATGTATTGAACCTCCCCTTTCCTAAAAAAATATAGATTGACCCTCCACTTTCCTAAAAAATATATAGATAGACCCCCCATTCCTAAAAATATAGATTGACCCTCCCATTTTCTAAAAAAAATATAGATTGACCGCCCCCAACCTTAAAGAAAATATAGATTCATACCCACCTCTTTACAAAAACATAGATTGACCTCCTCACACCCTTAAAAAAATTTCCACCGAGAGAATCGTTAAAGTTAAACTTGTGTTCGTGCTATTTTCATTATTCTTAGGTGTAATTAAAAACAACGTTTTGGCCGATGTAACCTCCGACTTTCTTTGGGTGTATCTTGTCGAACTCGGGAATCTTTATGGAATTTCGATCAGAACTCTTTATTTAATTCGCGGGGGTGTGTGGGGGGGGGTTAGCATGGTCTCTTTCCATCACTCTATGTGGGAAATCGGCCCTTCCCAACTGAAAAGAATGATGAAAGTTCAAAAATTTGCAAAGTGAACACTTACCTTGGAGTTATAACTTTCAAGATCTGTGTTTGCAAAAACTTTGGAAAGTTTAGCTTCGATTCTTTGTTAGGTGGCCTTTTTTTTTGTTTTGTTTTGTTTTTTAGTTCTCTTCAACGTCAGCGAGATGAGAGTTGTTGATATCGATTTCTTTCATAGGAAGTTATAATGTTCAATTGTATTCTTAGTGGGGTTATAGGATAATCATTGAGTAATTAAAAAAAAATTTTTTTATTACATTTTCACCCCAAACAAGGCACATTGCCACTTTGGTGTAGGGGGCTACTATCAGGGGCAACAACTACTGGGCACTATGTTGGGATTTGGGCAACAAGATGTCGGTTCATGTTACACTTGAACTTCTGCATGTCAGTACAGTTGGGGAAGCAGGAACCTGGAATGGAATTCCAGAGTCTAACGGTTCTGGGGAAGAAACTACTGGAGTAGAAAGATCTTTTACATCTAGGGATCTCTGTGGGGTTGGGATTTAGCTGCCTGTCGGGTTTGTCGAGGGTGTCTACGTCGTGGGGGCACAAGTGTCTGCAGTTCGTCAGAGCATTCACCATTAAAATACTTGTAGAACAGGCAGAGGGATGCAACGTTTCGTCGATGCTCCCTAATGAGTAATAAATACCAATCCATGTTTCCTTATCGAGGCAGAAAAAGTAATCCTTATAGACCGAGGAAGGGAGATCAAAACTTGGAGAATCACGGTTTAATTATTGCAATACAAGAGGGTCGTTTCAAGAGTAAGGACTCCTATTTTTTTTAACTAAAAAAAAAAAATGGTCATGTTTACAACATTCATTCTAGCTCAGTTGGGCCAACTCTTTTCAACAAAATCACCACACCCTGAACACTGGCTGACCAGACAGAATGATCCAAGGCTGATTCTGTTTTGAGTACAAGTCATTCGTAGTTCCAGTGATGGACCTCGTAAAGCTGAAGGCACGAAATCAGTTCACCATCTTATTTCACCATCCCGTGTCTGTGAGTTCATTCTCTATGGACTAGAAAACTACTGGTTGATTTTTATGAAATTTCTTACAAAGTTACTTTATGTGCTGGGCAGTTTTCTTAGATAGGGTTTGTGTCGGAATGTTTTCGATAAGTATCGATAATAAAAATAATCCGATGAAAGAAAGAATAGGTGATTGTGACCAAAGTTAACACCTTACACAGCCTAACATCACAAGCGCATTTGAAAAGTTTCATTATTAAAGACCAAATACATAAAATCAACAGTAGATTCTCTACAGTGCAATATAGACTACAATGAACTTAGTCACTGCGAGAGGGCCTAAAATCAGTTCAGCATCCCGCTTCACCGTCGTTTCTTTTGGTCTGGTGGTGATTCTGGCTGATGATTTTATAGATGAAGTCAGCTAGGTGTCGTCGAAAGGTGTGATCAAACTAATTAATGTGTCTGAGAGAATTTTGGAAGGAGAGAATCTTGCAGCAAGCGTAAACTGTCCTGTTGGAGATAAACTGTTGCCAGTGAACATGGAGAATGAGGTGTAGGCAGTGATGGTCAAAGACCTCTACTCATCTCTCTTTACGAGAATACATATGTGACTGGGGACTGCTTGTGGTATTTAATATTCCATAGACACTTCCTACTAGTTTGGAATTCTTTTTTGTTTAATTACTATAGTTGTTAACATTGTTAATGGTAAAAAAAATAAATAAAATTAATTGCACAATCGTCTGGCCTCTTATAGGCATGCCCTTGATCATAATCCAGTTATAAGATCTACTTATGTTCATTAATGTATGATTTCACGTCAAAACGTGTTAAGGATAACAAATAAAATTATCGCTCGCATTTTTTCTGATCAAATACAATTATTGTCAGCAAACAAAGAATGCCAGACGCGAAAAAAAAAAGAAAAAAAAAAAAGAAAAAAAAAAGAAAAAAAAGAAGAAAAGAAAAAAGAAAAAAAAGAAAAAAAAAAAAAAAGAAAAGAAAAAAAAGAAATTGTTCGTTTTTATTTGGTGTGAATTTTCGCCTAATGGATCACATCGTTGATTATGAGATTCTCTTTCTTTAAGTGTAGTTAGTAATAATAATAATTTTAAAATACGATTTTCACAAATTGTTTGATATGTTCAAATTTAACCGCTCACTTATTTTATAATTGGTTTTAATTTCACTCTTTTATTCAATTTAATTATATTGAAAATATATTTTATTTCACAAAAACATTTTTTTACATGTGAAGTAAGGCTAAAACGGCAGGGAGTGGGGTTGATCAACTCTATTCCATTACATATTAAAAAACGACCCTGGTGTCTAACTCTGTCCCGTGGGGAGGCATTGTAAATAGGAACTCTATTCCATTACAATATGGACTCTTCCAGATTACATGAATAAAACAGAGGTGAAAAAAGAAGCGAAATGAGGAACCAGCCTCTGTCAACCCATTACTTCTGTACTTTCTCTAAATACAATTTCTTGTTAATCACTTTCTTTTCATTAGCTATGTGTATATGTTTATATATTTTTGCGTATAGGATTAAACCCTAAACTAATTAACTGAACCATACAGCTTTTACTAATTATTTGATTTCAATGACTTTTTGGATTTCAATTCAAATTTTAGACAATAAATAATTTATTGATTGTTTGATTTGATTTTTACTCTTTTATTAAATTTAATTTTATTGAAAATGTATTTTATTTTACAAGTAATAATAATGGATAACATCACTGATTGTGAATTTTTTTTTTTTGGGGGGGTAGTTAGTAATAATAATTTTAAAATACGATTTTCACAAATTGTTTGATATGTTCAAATTTAACCGACTTTTTTGCATTTCAGTATAATCCATTCAGACTTCAGAATCCCTACTTTTGAACTTTTCTTCAACCTCGGATTGTAGTTTCCTCCATTTTTAACCTTATGGAGTACAACTTTCACAAATTGTTGGATATGTTTAAATTTCACTTTTTGGATTTCAGTATAATCAATTTAGACTTCAGAATCCATACTTTTGGACCATACATTATAATCCATTTAGACTTCAGAATCCCTACTTTTGGACCATACATTATAATCCATTTAGACTTCAGAATCCCTACTTTTGGACCATACATTATAATCCATTTAGACTTCAGAATCCATACTTTTGGACCATACATTATAATCCATTTAGACTTCAGAATCCATACTTTTGGACCATACATTATAATCCATTTAGACTTCAGAATCCATACTTTTGGACCATACATTATAATCCATTTAGACTTCAGAATCCATACTTTTGGACCATACATTATAATCCATTTAGACTTCAGAATCCATACTTTTGGACCATACATTATAATCCATTTAGACTTCAGAATCCATACTTTTGGACCATACATTATAATCCATTTAGACTTCAGAATCCATACTTTTGGACCATACATTATAATCCATTTAGACTTCAGAATCCCTACTTTTGGACCATACATTATAATCCATTTAGACTTCAGAATCCATACTTTTGGACCATACATTATAATCCATTTAGACTTCAGAATCCATACTTTTGGACCATACATTATAATCCATTTAGACTTCAGAATCCATACTTTTGGACCATACATTATAATCCATTTAGACTTCAGAATCCATACTTTTGGACCATACATTATAATCCATTTAGACTTCAGAATCCATACTTTTGGACCATACATTATAATCCATTTAGACTTCAGAATCCATACTTTTGGACCATACATTATAATCCATTTAGACTTCAGAATCCCTACTTTTGGACCATACATTATAATCCATTTAGACTTCAGAATCCATACTTTTGGACCATACATTATAATCCATTTAGACTTCAGAATCCATACTTTTGGACCATACATTATAATCCATTTAGACTTCAGAATCCATACTTTTGGACCATACATTATAATCCATTTAGACTTCAGAATCCCTACTTTTGGACCATACATTATAATCCATTTAGACTTCAGAATCCCTACTTTTGGACCATACATTATAATCCATTTAGACTTCAGAATCCATACTTTTGGACCATACATTATAATCCATTTAGACTTCAGAATCCCTACTTTTGGACCATACATTATAATCCATTTAGACTTCAGAATCCATACTTTTGGACCATACATTATAATCCATTTAGACTTCAGAATCCCTACTTTTGGACCATACATTATAATCCATTTAGACTTCAGAATCCATACTTTTGGACCATACATTATAATCCATTTAGACTTCAGAATCCCTACTTTTGGACCATACATTATAATCCATTTAGACTTCAGAATCCCTACTTTTGGACCATACATTATAATCCATTTAGACTTCAGAATCCATACTTTTGGACCATACATTATAATCCATTTAGACTTCAGAATCCATACTTTTGGACCATACATTATAATCCATTTAGACTTCAGAATCCCTACTTTTGGACCATACATTATAATCCATTTAGACTTCAGAATCCCTACTTTTGGACCATACATTATAATCCATTTAGACTTCAGAATCCATACTTTTGGACCATACATTATAATCCATTTAGACTTCAGAATTCATACTTTTGGACCATACATTATAATCCATTTAGACTTCAGAATCCATACTTTTGGACCATACATTATAATCCATTTAGACTTCAGAATCCATACTTTTGGACCATACATTATAATCCATTTAGACTTCAGAATCCATACTTTTGGACCATACATTATAATCCATTTAGACTTCAGAATCCATACTTTTGGACCATACATTATAATCCATTTAGACTTCAGAATCCATACTTTTGGACCATACATTATAATCCATTTAGACTTCAGAATCCCTACTTTTGGACCATACATTATAATCCATTTAGACTTCAGAATCCCTACTTTTGGACCATACATTATAATCCATTTAGACTTCAGAATCCATACTTTTGGACCATACATTATAATCCATTTAGACTTCAGAATCCATACTTTTGGACCATACATTATAATCCATTTAGACTTCAGAATCCCTACTTTTGGACCATACATTATAATCCATTTAGACTTCAGAATCCCTACTTTTGGACCATACATTATAATCCATTTAGACTTCAGAATCCATACTTTTGGACCATACATTATAATCCATTTAGACTTCAGAATCCATACTTTTGGACCATACATTATAATCCATTTAGACTTCAGAATCCATACTTTTGGACCATACATTATAATCCATTTAGACTTCAGAATCCATACTTTTGGACCATACAGAGTACAATTTCTTAATTAGATCATTTATTATTTATTCGATTTTACTCTAACTTTTGTTTATTCAATTTAATTTTATTGAAATTGTATTTTATTAAAAAAAAGATTTTTTACGTATTTTCAAGGTTTTTTTTTTCCAATTCATGTTAACATGGATATATATATATTTTTTTTACTAATATTTATTTTCTGATGAAAAGAGTATCTTTGAAAATCCATGGGTTAAGGATTTTTCCACATTATAATTCCTGGTTTGAAATCTTTATTGCATTTAATTTTCATCAATTTTTCTTGTTTAAATTGTAGTATATTGAACTTTCACAAATTGTTTGATATGTTCAAATTTAACCGACGTTTTTGCATTTCAGAATAAGCCATTCGGACTTCAGAATCCATACTTTTCGACCTTGCAGAGTACATTTTCATTAATTTAATAATTGGTTTTAATTTCACTCTTTTATTCAATTTAATTTTATTGAAAATGTATTTTATTTCACAAAACAATTTTTTTATATTTTTTCAAATACGTAATAAGTGATACTGCAAAATCATGAAAAAAAAAATAAGTGGAGGAAACATAAAAAATTTTTAAAAAGTGACGGATGACAGAGGTAGAAAGGAAGAGGGTTCAATTAGAAAACCAGAGGCAGAAAAGAAGAGAAAGAATGAGAGAGAGAGAGAGGGGGGGGGAGAGAAGCGCATAAGCCTCAAGAGTCCTAGAGTGAATGAAACGCGGAATATTCAGTGTAGCTTAATCGCCATATATATTTTATAACTTGCTAAATAGCTCTACCTACGTATTGAGCACTTTTGAAGTAAATACTTAAAGTTTACGCATAAATCTATACTTTCGTATATTAATTTTATGTGAGTAAATTAAGTAGTTGTATTATATATATATATATATATATATATATATATATATATATATATATTAAATTGTAATTCAATGAATTTCAAAAAACTCATTGAAATGAAATGAAGTGGTTGAGTTTCATATCAAAGAATTTTTATTATTCTAAGCAAGACAAAGGATGCTTTAGAAAATTAATCTCCTCTAAACTTCTAATGAAAACGTTTCCACCAGACTCTGAATTATTTCGATGGACCTAAAACAAATTTAAACAAGCACTTGCCTGAATTCGGATATATACACAGCTATGCGGATTACCCAGTATATGGCTTGGAAATTATTACCAAACGGATGTAAAGAACGTATAATATGGATTTTACCAAGCAAGTTGGATCAACAAAAACATTCATATCCTTTTTCTACAAATACTCCTGCTACAGGACTTCTGACAAATGTATTATTTTCACTTTGACTTTCCATGTCTCACTGACTTTAGCAAATAGGGTGCATACCTTTATAACTATTTGCTAATATTTTCTCTCCTCTGATGAGATGGTAGACATCGACACCCTATAGGTTAAGGAGATTAATTTTCTAAAGCATCCTTTGTCTTGCTTGGAATAATAAAAATTCTTTGATATGAAACTCAACCACTTCATTTCATTTCAATGAGAGTTTTTTGAAATTCATTGATTTACAATTTTAATTTATTTGCTCTATCTTGCATATCGAGCAATTCTTGTTTAGATGGGATAACTTATAGAATATTACTGCCAGTAATATTTTGTAAACCAACAATCTCACGTTTACATAACCACTGATTTTTAAATAAAAACTATTCCGAAGTATATATATATATATATATATATATATATATATATATATATAAATATATTACCCTTCACCAGACTATCCACATTCACCATATTCTTTCTCCTTCATTATTTTTTAACCAAGTAAGATCTATGACCTTCTTGTAGTTTCATAAAATACTTTTGCAAGCAAAATCCGATCCCGCATTTTGCTAAATTCTACCCTCTTATGAAAAGGAAAATAGCAGGGCTACCCGGCGTTGCCCGGGACCGTAACAACAATGTAAAAACAAAAGCAGATATTGAACATATGTTTTATTCTTAGGGGAGAGGAATCTTCGAAACTCCGCTGATTAAGGACTATCCACTTATTTTGTGCTTCCTTTTTAAAATTAAATATGTTTCTAACTCTTTTTAAAAAGTGTTTTCTAACATGTTTTATTAAAATATATATATATTTATATATTTTGACACCAAGTCATTATTCAAGCACATCTGATTGAACTTGACAGAGTTATTCTTTTTTTTTTCGATCTTTCTGGATATCTTTTCCATTTGCCGAGCGGTCTTTTTAATTTCGGCAGGCATGTTATATAAAATGGCACCCAAATTTGTTGTTCAGCCATATTCTTCTCAGGCGCTTGCTATCGGTGCACCCGATTATCATCAGGAGCGATTTATATATATTTATATATTATAGTGCATTATATATATATATATATATATATATATATATATATATAATTAATGTACTATAATATATAAATATATATATGTATATATTGATGAACTTCTTACTAGAGAGTTCAACCCATAAGAGGTGGAAATCTCCAACGAATTCAAGATGCCAGCCTTCATGAAATTGACAGGAAACGATTATTTTTTTTTACCGTAGGATTCAGAAACAATTCTTATCGGCAAAACTGTCAGCCGAGAAAACAAATCCGTTGTTATGGAAGAATTAAACCAGAATTGGATTATTTAAATGACGCATCGAGAAAAGAAAATTCTTTTTTTTTTTCGCTTTTTTTTGGGGGGGGGGGGCCTTTGTGAAATTGACAGATGAGACTTTTTCTGCGTGACACTTATCGTCCCGATTTCAAGTCGGATCATGTATTGACAGGTAATTGATACCAGAAGAAATATGCAAATAGAGATTTGGTATCTGTCTGTGTGAAGCCAAAACTATGTTTATAATTTCTATGGAACTTGCTCATTTTGTAATTGCCATAATATACACGTTTGAAAGTCGAACACATGTCTGACGACGGTATATTTTCCGAAATATAATAATACTGATCTTTACATCCATTACATATATATTTTTATTATTATATATATATATATATATATGTATATATATATATATATATATATATATATATATATTATAATATTACTACATAGTAACCCTGTAGCTTATGTCCCTGATAATAGCCCCCTACATCAAAATGGCATTGTACCTTGTTTGGGGTGAAAATGTAATAAAAAATAAAATAAAAAATAATATGAGATATATATATGTATATATTGATGTATTTCTTACTAGAGAGTTCAACTCATAAGAGGTGGAAATCTCCTACGAATTCAAGATGCCAGCCTTATTTAAAATGCTCAATGTAATTCCAAAGCAATATAATGAATGGATATATGTATATATATATATATATATATATATATATATATATATATATATATATATATATAAAATGAATGAATGACAAAAGTCTATATTCCAAAGTTCATGATGTTGACCATCTTACAATTTATTCCTTTAGTTCAGTTGACATTTACAAATCTTGACAGTATCTGTTTCGTAGCACAAAATACATCACTTATTATATCAATCATGATTTCTAAATTCCAAATGGCGTAATGTAAACATATAAGGTATTTACAGCTTCTCTTCCTATTTTCGGATTTTAATCATGTCAAAATTCATGTTATCTCCTTTTGATGGATTGATTGTTGCTATTTCTTCCGATGAGTTAAGGGCAAAATAGATTCACTGATTGATATAATAATTAAGTGATTGATTTTGTGCTATGAAACAGATACTGTCCAGAATTGTAAATGTCAACTGAATTAAAGGAATAAATTGCAAGATGGTCAACATCATGAAATTTGGAATATAGACTTTTGTCATTCATTCACTATATTGCTCTGTAATTACATTGAGCTTCTTAAATAAGGATTAGTATATATTATAAGGAAATAAAGTATATTTCCACAGAAATATATATATATATATATATATATATATTCAGGCAAACATTATTAAAAACAACAGAGATACTTTGCTTAATGATTCTTTTTTTCATTTTTTCGATCTTTCGTAAGATTTTTTTAACTTCAAGATGGAAGGTATTTACAAATGTTCCATGGTTCACACGAGCGCTTTCGATTCTTTCCTGAATCATCATCAGGTGGAGATAAAATATTAAAAATAGAAGTGAAATATATAGTTACGAATGATAAAAAGAGTCAATGAAAAGTCGATTAAAATATACATTTACGAGTGAAAAAAAAAACTCGATTAGAAATTAGGATGATAAAAGGCAGTGTTAGTAAAACCAGTCGTATACTGGTTATGCTAAACATTTCAGCGCATTATTGCTACTTTCAAAATTAATGCTATTTATAGATAGGTGCTGGGTTTTTATATATAGTGCTTCAAGTATTTTTAAATTTTTACAATTACTTTCTCGTTGCAAAATCCTTGTGTTGTCCACGAGGACCTTTCTAAGATTAGAGGGGGGACAGCTATATTGACTTGTTAAATGCTAGAATATTGAGCTAGTACTGTTCAAATGCATCGTATATATATATATATATATATATATATATATATATATATATATATATAACCCACCCTACATAGGCCAAACAACAACATTCTCCCAACGACTAACCTATCATTTAGCTGACAATAGTGCTATAAAATAACACCTAACATTCCATAAAACAACACCTAACATTCCATGATAAAAACTTACAGTCATCCGACATTAGAAATATCTTAACTAAAAATACTACAATTCGATAACTTACAATTGCACAGGACGACTAAAATTACTAGAAGCGATACTTATCAAAAAATTACATCCCTTTTTAAACCGGATCTCATTTAATACCGGAAAAAAATATTCTAACAGCATTTAATAACTAACATGAAACTAAATAAACTATAAAATAGGAAACTCAAAATTAAAAAAAATGAATAAAATAAAAATTATTCGCCCCCAACCCTCTTGCCAATCAAAAAAAAAAAAAAAATTATAAATACACAAAGCTTCAAAGGAAAAGAAAAAGAAAACAAAAACAATCGCTCCTGACGATAACCAGATGCACCGAAAGAAAGCGCCTGAGAAGAATATGGTCCAACTACAACTTTTGGGCGCCATTTTATATAACATGCCTGCTGAAATTAAAAAAACAAAAACACTCGGCAAATGGAAAAGATATCCAGAAAGGTTGGAAAAAAGAATAAATCTGTCGTGTTCAATCAGACGTGCTTAAATAAGGACTTGCTGCCAATATATATATATATATATATATATATATATGTGTATATATATATATATATATATATATATATATATATATATATATATAGTAAGTTATAAAATATGTATCGCAATTAAGCTACACAAACCTGATGAATCCTAGCATGGATGAAATGCGGAATATTCTGTGTCGCATAATCGTCATATATATTTTGTAACTTACTACCTAGTTCTACCTACGTATTGAGCACTGTTGAAGTAATTACTTTAAGTTTATGCATAAATTTATACTTTCGTATATTAATTTATGTGATTAAATGGAGTAGTCATATATATATATAGTTATATGTGGGTGTATGCGTATATTCTATGAATAAAGGTGAATCTACATATTTTATTCCACATTAATATCTTAATTTGCTTCAGTTTTTGTCTATCTGTTCTATAAATTTAAGTTTCCTATATATACGCACTAAACAATGATTCAAGCAAACTACATTAACTCCTCAAAACAATATCACTATATTTCTAATATGTTTATAATTTCTGTGGAACTTGCTCATTTTGTAATAGCTCGTTTGAAAGTCGAACACATGTCTGACGAAGGTATATTTTCCGAAATATAATAATACTGATCTTCCGTACTAATGCAAGTAAGAAAACAATGCATTTAAAATATTATATGTGTGTGTGTGTATATATATATATATATATATATATATATATATATATAAATATTGTATGTCAGGTCATGTCATATGCTACTGGTACTATGTAACCCAGTACTACCTGCCTCATGGTCAGGTAACTGGCGACTAAACTGGTTCCCCCACCAGACTTTTTTGGTGAGGAGGGCGGCTAGTCTCCCTGAAGGATTAAAAACAAGACCTTCCAAAGGGTGAATGAACTCTTTTTTTCTGGTCAATGACCAACTAGCACCCTGTATATTTGTGTGTGTGTATATGTGTGTTGGGGTGGAGAGGGCTCCCATAAGCCATGGTGAAGGCAACCTTTCTAGGAGAAGCAAATCTCTGATATAAAAAGCCAGAAAGTGGGAGACCAGTACCCGCATTAAGCTGGTCTGCAGTTTAACTTGTTGCTGGCTATCTTGCTCTTGCTTGTTGCTGGATCTCAACATTTTGAACCGAGAAAGAGACTTAGCTGTCGTAAAAAGCTAAGACTCTGTAACATCATCTTTGTATAGATACACCCTCAGGCATTGTCTATTAAAAAGGTCCTGTGGCGATGGAAGTCATTTTTGGGCTCATGGACTTTAAGTGTCTGAGGGAGTGGCACTCGTCTGACAAGATGTTGCAATCATCATATATAATTATATATATAGTGTATGAATCAAGCAAACTATATTAACTTCTCAAAACAATATCATTATATTTCTAATATGAATGGAGTTTGTGTAAGTTTTAAAATTCTTGAATAAGAAGTAGACAAGTTCCGTTATGTGTGTGTGTGTGTGTGTGTGTGTGTGTGTGTGTGTGTGTGTGTGTGTGTGTGTGTGTGTGTGTGTGTGAGAGAGAGAGTTTACCTTCTGAGTGATTAATATAACAGCAGTCTTAAAGGAATTTCACTCTGAGGGTTTCCAATCAAATTTCTAGAATGGACGTTGTTGATGTTGAGAGTCGAGGTGCATCACAGGTGTCCCTATGGAAGAACTCTGATTTCAGCTCACCATTGTATTGCCCTCTATAAATTTTTATTTCCTCACTGAACAATGTTTCAAGAAAACTACATCAAAACATATAATTACACTTCTGATACGAATGGAGCTTGAGTTAGTTTTAAAGTTCTTGAATAAGAAATAGATAAGAAAATTTGTTTCAAAGTTCCATTGTGTGTGTGTGTGTGTGTGTGTGTGTGTGTGTGTGTGTGTGTGTGTGTGTGTGTGTGTGAGTTTACCTTCTGGGTGGTTTATTTAACAGGAGACATAGCAACAGGCTTAAAGGAATTTCAACATGGGGCTTTCCAATTAAATTTCTGGACTGAGCGTAGTTGGTGCAGTTCACCATTTTAGCCACTGTTTTACGCCGACTTGTTAATCTAACACAGGAGTGTTACTTTTGGAGATTAAAACGACTTTTATTGGTTGAAAAACACTTTAAGTTCACGCGTTCGTGTAAAAACTAACTTGCTTTTGAAGTGATAAAGAAAGTGAATCTCAACAAAGTGAATAAAAGAGACGGTAGCATTTAAAGCCATTTGCTTTTTAGCTGCCGTTCTGTCATTATGAGGTCTGACCAATGGTGTCATGTATGCTATTTCAGGACTGCAAAATTATATTTTGTATAATCATTAAAAATGGATTCATACCGTTTTTATTGAATATTAATAAATAAGTAATCGTTTCACATTAAAATGCGTTTAGTATTACACATGTAACCTTGAGAAAAAATACACTTGAAATGTATCAACATTATTCGAATACGTGAAATCAAAGCAACATTGTGACTGAATTTGACCTGATTTTGTGTGACTCTGCTTATTCAGATTATGTTGGCATTGCAATTTTCCTCGTTCAAACCCAGCTTTCTCCGGCATCTTTTCTTTTTCTCTATCTTCAGTAAAAACCTTTATCGGCTCCGACACAAAATGCCATACAAAAGGAATGAAAAGCAAATAATGTCTTAAACGTCTGGGCGAAATTTCAAAAACTGAATTTTACTTGTTGTAAATAAAATAAAAAACAAACAAACATTGTACTTACCTATTTTCCAAATTGAAATTTCCACATGAAAAGAAAAAAGAAAAAAAATAGAATCAATTATTCGTAAAATCCACAAAAACATTAATCTTGGTTCCGAATAGAATACAACAGAATCTTTTTATGAAGTCCACCGTTTAAAAAGGATTGTTTATATGGTAATTTAATTTTAAAGAGAAAGAGAAAAACACACTTGAAGAATCTTTTATGATTCGAATTAATGAACAAATATGTTTATTAAACACAACTGGCACTTGTCTTAAAACATTTATATTTTAATTACCGTATAAACAGTGTTTTGTAAACAGTGGACTACTTAAATATTTTGACACATGCGCACGACCGACGCCTTACACTGTATCGGACTTTAAAATCTCAATCTCGAAAGAGGAAAATATACAATTTGAATTAGAAAAAAATTACTTTTAATGAACCATTATGGTTATTAAAAAAATCCTGCACTTAAATTTAAATAATAGAATCTGTAGATTAATGAAATTCATTTAACGAGAGAACGTAATCTCTTTTTTCTTGTGCAGGGTAGATTTAAACCACACATTAAATTTCGATTAACATTACAAAAGTTTTTTTATGGGTTAAATTTGGAAGATCATTTAAAAAAAAGATGCACAAACGGCAAATATTAAAATACTCTTTTCTCTAATGTGTTAAATTTGAATTGCACATTTAATTTCATTTGGGCTGTACTAATAAATTGCGTCTTTCCCAACTCATCGGATGTGCCATCATTTCAAAGTCGAAATACACCATGAAATGACGAACAGAGTTTTTATTCCGTCACACCTAAGTTAGGCAATGAAACAATTTTCTACCTAGAAATTCATTCTTTCTAAATACAAAAATTGTTTTTCGTTTTACCTTCTCCTCTCGGCAATTCCTGAATACAAATATTAATTTCTCTTTTACGTCACATGTTTGCCATTTCTGATGATGATGATGATGATGATTATCATCATGATAGTTGTCATCAGCACAACGTTTTGCCTTTAAGTGTTCTATGAGTGTCCCAGCCCCGAGTATGGGCAACAGCAGACAACGTATCACACACGTTACATGCACTTATATATTGCATTACGTACTTAGATATTGCATTACATACTTCTATATTGTGTTACATACTTATATATTGCGTTACATACTTATATATTGCATTATATAATTATATATTGCATTACATACTTATATATTGCGTTACATACTTATATATTGCGTTACTTATATATTGCATTACATATATATTGCATTACATACTTATATATTGCGTTACATACTTATATATTGCGTTACATACTTTTATATTGCGTTACATACTTATATATTGCATTACATACTTATACATTGCATTACATACTTATATATTGTGTTATATACTTATACATTGCATTACATACTTATATATTGTGTTACATACTTATACATAGCATTACATAATTATATCTTGCATTACATACTTATACATTGCATTACATACTGATAAATTATGTTACATACTTATATATTGCATTACATACTTATATATTGCGTTACATACTTATATATTGCATTACATACTTATATATTGCATTACATACTTATATGTTGCATTACATACTTATATATTGCATTACATACTTATATATTGCATTACATACTTATATGTTGCATTACATAGTTATATATTGCGTTACATACTTATATATTGCGTTACTTATATATTGCGTTACATATATATTGCATTACATACTTATATATTGCGTTACATACTTATATATTGCGCTACATATTTATATATTGCATAACATACTTATATATTGTGTTACATATATATTGCGTTACATACTTATATATTGCATTACATACTTATATATTGCGTTACATGCATATATATTGCGTTACATGCTTATATATTGCATTACATACTTATATATTGCGTTACATGCTTATATATTGCGTTACATACTTATATATTGCATTACATACTTATATATTGCATTACATACTTATAGCAAGTTTCCCTGCATCTACCACGCCATCTAGTGGCTGGATTGTACATATTATGGAGTTTGATGCAGATATATGTGGCCTGATGATATTAAATCTTGAAAGAAATCGCAACTAAAAAATGTATGCTGCACACATGTAGTCAATAATGTTTGTATGAATAAAGAAATTTATATATATACTAGCAGTTCAGCCTAGCTTTGCTCAGGCCCTATGTACTGTTTATAATGCATATATATATATATATATATATATATATATATATATATATATATATATATATATATATATATGAGATAAAATGGAAATTCAATTAACTTTCTTGAAGTTATATATTTGGATTTTACCGTCACTGGATTATTTATCTTCCACCAGACTATCCATTCACGTGAAATCACCTTTTTCTTCACCATATTCCCTCTGCTTCACTTTTTTGTTATCAAGTAAGATTTTTGACTTACTTGTTGTTTCATCAAATACTTTTGCATGCAAAATCCGATCCTGCATTTTGCTAATTCCTACCCTCTGATGAGAAGGAAAGTATTTCTTCGAAACTCCGCGGATTAAGGACTATCCATTTATCTAGTGTTTCCTTTTCAGATTAAATATGTTTTTAATTCATTTCAAAGTGTTTTTTTAACATATTTTATTAACTGTTTGCTCGTATATATATATATATATATATATATATATATATATATATATATATATATATATATATATTTGTAGTCATCGACATACAATTCTGTTTCGTTGTATCACCACTGATCAGTGCTGCTAGACTAGCATCTCTCCTTAGCCAAGGATTGGACCTAGAACCGTCGTGTTGACAGTCGGCAGTTCTCCCACTCGACCACGAAAGCGATGCCCCAAAATAATCTGTCCGAATGTCTATTTAAACAAACATCCGTCCACCACTTTTACAGTGCTCAAACCGCCTGTTTGTAAACAAACAAACAGCGAACTTCACATTTTTCAGCCAATTAATAGCGGGTGAGATTATTTACAACAGTGCTCTACCCAAAGAGGGGGGGGGCTTAAAATATATTTGTAGTTATACATATATATATTAAAAAGTTTGGCACATGTATATTAAAAAGTTTGACTCATGTCCAGATAACGTACATCTTAAATTTCATGTGTTTAGGCACAATTTGGCAGAGTCTGCAAAGGTCAACTCTTTCAACTTTGACCTCTTGGCAGCCAAATTTTCGCCCAAAAACTGATTAAAAAGCTTGCCGCATGTCCGAATATCCTTTATGTAAAATTTCAGATGTTTAGACCCAAAATTGGCTGAATAGTTTGCTAGAGACCGCAAAGGTCAAATCTTTTGCACTTTGTCCCCTTGGTAGCTAAATTTTCGGTCAAAAACCGATTAAAAAGCTTGTCCTATGTCTGAATACACTTTATGTAAAATTTTAAAGGTTTAGACCAAAAATTGGCTGAGAGGTCAAATTTTTTAAAATTTTGACCCTAATTTTAACTCCTTAACATTTATTGTTTTGGACTCAAGTCAAATTAAAAAGTTTGATCCATATCCAAGGAACCTACATCTAAAATTTTAAATGTTTAGATCCAAAATTGGCAGAGTAGATTAGTAGAGTTTTCAAAAGTCAAATCGTTGAACTTTGATCCTTTGACAGACAAATTTCTGGCTGAAAACTGATTAAAAAGATTTTCCCAAATCTCAATACCCCTTATGCCAAATCTCGAGTCTGTAGACAAAAATTGATAGAGTAGTTTGGTAGGGAAATGTACACACACAGAGACAATTTAATAAATGCTTTATACTATACTAGCATTTCAGCCCGGCGCGTTGCCCGGGTGTTTGGAGGTGTATGTTGAGCAAAAAAAAAAGAAAAGAAAGTGGAAGTAGGAAGGCAGTCCCGAACCCGTACCGTGAAGGAGGAAAGGAATGGGAAAAAATGTGATGTCTTTGGTGTTACGACTACCGCCAAACCGGAGATGACGTGGGTTTAAATTAAGGTTAGACAATTGAAAAGTGGGGATGACTTTCGAAAATATCGGTGAAAAAGCGACCCCTCTCTGTAGAAAAGTGTCCAGTTGAGGGTGAAGAAATGAATGTTTTTAGCCAATTTTTACAGTATTTGTCGTCTGAAGGGTCGAGCTTCCAAACAATACTGATCTTGTGAAAATTCATCGCCTCTTTCGAAAGTTTTAGGCAGACATGCAAACATACATACATAGATTTATATATTGGTAGCTCAAATTTTCTACCCAAATCGATTAAAAAGCTTGCCCTATCTCTGAATACCCTTTATATAAAATTTCAAATATTTAGACCAGAAATTATCTGAGTAATTTGGTGGAGACCGCAGAGGTCAAATTCTTTTAAACTTCGACCCCTATTATGACCCCTTAACATATATTGTTTTGGGCTCAAATCAAGTTATTAAGTTAGATCCATGTCCAAGGAACCTATATCTAAAATTACAAGCGTTTATACCCAAAATTAGCGGAGGATTTTGATAGAGTTCTCAAAAGTCAAATCGTTGGAATTTGACCCCTTAACAACCAAATTTCTAGCTGAAAACCGATCACAAAGATTTTCTCAAATCTCAGTACCCTGTATATTAAATTTCGATTCTTGACAGATATTGCGTAAGGAAATCTACACAGACAGAGACACACACACAGATACTTTCACTTTCACTAGCATTTCAGCCCGGCATTGCCCGGCGTTGCCCGGCGTTGCCCGGGTGTTTGGAGGTGTATGCTGAGCAAAAAAAAAACAAAAACAAAGGGGTAACTTTTAAAACTTTGACCCCTATTATGATCCCTTAACATTTATGGTTTTGGGCTCAAATCAAATTATTAAAAGTTACATCCATGTCCAAGGAACCTATATCTAAAATTTCAAGTGTTTAGACCCAAAATTGTCAGAGGAGTTTGGTAGAATTCTCAAAGGTCAAATCGTTGAATTTTGACCCCTTAACAGCAAAATTTCTGGCCAAAAACCGATCACATCAATTTTTCCAAATTAATTATTACGGCAGGCCTCTGATTTTTGTCCATCAACCACTACTCTTATGAGCGTATCAGAGAGAAATGATTTAATGATAGAGAATATTTCCAGTTATACCGTAGCTGGAGATCTTGTAAAGTAGGCCTTTCTGCTATACCTTGTCGAAGACCTTTGATATGTCAAGAGCAATTGCCCTGGAAAGGAAGCCTTTGTCAAGAGATTCACTAATCCTATGAGATATAACCGTTAGCACATCTGCAGTAGATCTTGCAGAACGAAAACCATATTGCGTGTCAATACGAAGGTTATTTCTGCTGAGGTGGTTGACTATTTCTCTATTTAATATGGATTCCAGCAACTTACTCATAACACACAGGAGACTTATTGGTCTGTACTGAAAGGGAGATGACTTATCACCTGAGTTCTTAAATACAGGGCATACTGATAAGGTTTTCCAGGGTGTTGGAAAGCACTTCTCCTTAAGGCAACGTTTAAACAGTTTCGTAAGTATGGGAGCAAGTTCTGGTTGAAGCTTTTTTAACACTATAATTGGGATGCCGTCAGGGCCAGTTGCTTTACTGGAATCAAGGTTCTTGATTAGCTTGGCGACTTCATGCACGGATATTTGTATGTTACTTAGCGTGTTCTGTGTTATAGGAGGACATATGGGGAGTTGATGGCCTTCGTTGCATAGGGTAGAATTAGCTGCAAAGTTCTTGGCAAATAGTTTGGCCTTGTCTGAAGCTGACGAGATGACCTCTGGTCCGTTGATAATGCTTGGGATAGAACGCACACTTCTGTTCAGGATCCTGTTTGTTATTTGCCTTAAATCTAAATGCAAATTCCATGAACAAAGTTTCTTTCCTAGAGTTGCCCGCATATGGAACTCTGTTCCATTGGCCCAGTACCCAACCAACTAAAACATGGTTGTCTTCAAGTCTAATGTAAATAAGTTTTTGTTATCCCGCTTGTTAAATAGTAAAATTCTTCCCAATTTCCACCAAAAGCGATCACTGAGCTGTTGTTTTATTGAATGCCTTACACTCATTAACTCTTATCCTCAAGTGGCCTCTAAGCCTTGATGATTGGTGATTACATTGTAAAAAAAAAATGCCCTACGATTTCAGTATTGCATTCCAATTTAGACAAAAGATAAAAGAAAGAGGAAAGATGGAAAGAAAAAAACAAAAAACAAAAAAAAACGGAAAAAAAAAATTTGTAGCGAAACAATTTGAAGCTGTCATGTTTGTAAAGGTGATAAGTTTTAATTAAATTTCTCAACGGTCGCCCCAAGAGAAACGTGTCCAAAACAGTGTCATTGATTTCCACTTTGTTCTTAAGAATTAAAAAAATTAGGTTTCTGTCGCCATTTTTTTATCGTTTTTTTTTTATTTATTTATTTTCTATTTTTATTCAATTCAAAAAGAAGAACGAAAACAAAACTTTCTTTTTGTAACTTGGTATTTTTGGTAACATTTGGAGAACTATCAAAACTTACATGACTCGCAGGGGAAGGAGGTAATTCATATCTATTTTTGTCAGTTTGGTCTTGACTAAGACAAAACAAAAGTAAATCTAATTCTTTTCACTAAACTTACGCAAGATTCCGCCATTTTGTCTATTTATCTTGTTAGTGATTCATTGTTTTAAAAATCTAAAGAAAAGAATAATTGGTGCTTGTCCAACATTTTCCCAACATTAAAAAAAATAACAAAGGTGCTTGTGTATAATTGGTGAACGCATTTCAGGTGAAAACCTTATTAAGTACTTGTATGCTCTAGCCGGGTATAGTAGTTTCTCGTCAATCAAGAAAAAAAAGACCTTACAACGACGAAATCGTTTGCACGCTTCAGGAAGGGGGAGTAACAGGTGGGCAAATTTCAGCGACGACTCATGGCTACTGTTGCTGTTTTGTCTGACTCCCTTCTCTTCTGCCTCGCGTGTTTATATCGACCTGTTCTCTCACTGGTGCTTAACCCTGACAGCTGTAAGATCAAGTACTTGATCTATTCACCTCCAGTGACGTTAGTTTTTACGGGCCTACACTCATCACCTGGTACTTTAGCCCGTAGACAACCTATGTGTACGTGCATGTATGTGTGTGTATGGAGTCTCAACACACGACATTTACATGTCGAAATTAGTATAAATTCCAAAAATCATGAAAAATGATCCAGTAGATGTGCTAGCTTTTTTTTTTTCAAATCACCCACGATTACGTTTTGAGATTTTTTTTATCTAAAAATGATGGGCCCTTAATTGAAATCAATTTAAGTCAAGGGAGGTAAATCAGTTTGCTAAACTGCATTGGTCGCACAACTCTTCCACATTAAATCATACGATAAAAGGCGATGATTCGATAAATTTTAGTTTGCACTTGTAATTATTTTTTGCTGGATCATTTTTTTTGTAATTTGGGGGGCTTATACTGATTTCGATATGGCACGTAAGTAGGTAATAATGTCTTCACCTGAAATGTGGTGGTCTAAAGGATCAATAGTCTACAAAAATACCAAAAACGAAAATAAAGAAAAATCTTTTTTCTTTCCAATTTAGACTCTTTAGCAGCTATTTTTGCCGGCTAAGAACCAAATCGAAAGTGTTCTACAGGTCTAAATACTCTATGCATCAAATTTCCATTTTGTAGACCAAAAAAGAAAGAAGTTTGGCAGAGATTTTTAGCTCACATTCCGATAAGGTAACTTTATATATATATATATATATATATATATATATATATATATATATATATATATATATACACACTTCAGAATAATGAAATGCAATTAATCTACAGTGATAATTGTGGTTTTATTCACAAATTGGTTTTACACTTTGATTGGATTATGAAACTTTATAAAAAAACAAAAAAAAAAAAACATCTTCAAATATTTGCTGATATCTCATCCAACCAAAGGAGAAACCAAGGAATCATGTCTACATCGGATTGTTACCTTGTGTCATAGAAGAATTACAATATGCATTGGATCTTGTCACTTCTCTGTTACGAAAACCTTTCACTTCAGGATTTACCATACAATTTGGATATGAAGTTTAATATCCCTTTTCATTCTGCACCAATATCGAATTTCCTTTATATTTTAAAACTTTAAAAACTTTTAATTATATTTTTATATGTTTATTACATATTATACATATATTTTATAATATTTTTTCTCCTTTGAGGAGATGAATAAACATTTCCCGGTTGTAAAATACATTTAAATATATTTCGTATTTATAAAGTCAATTCTCTATAAATTATTATATTGTACCCTATATATAGTAGTGATAACAAAAGTTAAAAAAAATTGACTTAGGTGCCATCAGTTAGAATCGAAATTGAAATATCTAGTGCTCCAGCATTATTCGTTATCATCTTAGCCAGAAACAAATAGAAATAAAACTCTAAAAATTAACCGACATTAACGTATAAATGCATATTTGTGCATGTGTAGAGAAGCACATTAAGTTAAACTTACGACTGCCAAGTTCCAATTTTATCAATTATGGCTGTTTGACAGCTATTTTTACCGGCTAAAAACAAATTCGAATTTGTTTCACAGGTCCAAATTCCATACATATCAAGTTTCAAGTGAAACGCGTATGCAAATGTCCAATCTATGGTGCAAATGTGACCTCATAGCTGAAGGAGAAAAAGCATAGTAGAGCTTCTTTTAACCATGGAACTTTTAAACAAGATCCAAAACTGTCTTGGAAAATACGTGTCAGGTGGCTCGGTGTGGAAACGACTGGTAATAAATGCTGTTTCTTTCAACTGAAAAAAAAAACTTGTGTTGAATTTCTTTCCTTTGTTTCTTTGCAAGATTTTTATTCACAATGTCGGATCCATGGAAACCACAATCTTACAGAAATCTGTAGAGACCGTTCCTCACACAGAGAGACAAACAGACAGATATATTGACTTAAGCCTGTTGACTTAAGCATGTTGACTTAAAATTATTTTTTTTTTTCTTCTGATAAAAGTAATTATAACAAATATATTATCTTGAGATAATTATCTGCATAAATTAAAATATCATATTTAAGCATATTTTACGACCAGGCTATTCAGAATCATTTCTAGAAAGACATTGGGGATTATAAGAGGGACCACGTGAAGGATGCCAACATCCAAAGTGAAAGTCACTTTTGTGGAACGAACTGGATTTGAATTTGGAACAGTGAGGTCGTCAGTGCGTGTCGTTAACCACTAAGCCATCGTCACTTCCCAAAATATTAGATAGTCTTGGTATTTCAGAAAAAGTATTGTATTAGGAAATATGAAAACGTAACGACGTAGGTTTGGTTACAGACAGACACCACATATCCGATTATGATAAAAGATCAAGACTGAACTTGTAGACTTTAGATGCCACCGTGAGGGGTGGGTGTGGGCGGAGTTACATAAAAAAACAAAAAAAAATTGTTGAAATTGGTAAATGATTAGATTTTATTGGAAAAATAAAAAGAGAAAAAGAGAAAAAGAGATAAAGAGAAAAAGAGTAAAGAGATAAAGAGATAAAAAGAAAAAGAGAAAAAGAGAAACATACAAAATAAAATAATTAAAACACATTTAAACAAACAATAAAAAAAAAAACTGAATTAATTTTTTTTTTCTTCTGATAAAAGTAATTATAACAAATATATTATCTTGAGATAATTATCTGCATAAATTAAAATATCATATTTAAGCATATTTTACGACCAGGCTATTCAGAATCATTTCTAGAAAGACATTGGGGATTATAAGAGGGACCACGTGAAGGATGCCAACATCCTAAGTGAAAGTAACTTCTGTGGAATGAATTGGATTAGTTTAGATAAATGCTTTTGCAGTTGTAACAAAAGAGTGTACGAGTCTTTTTCAAGTCTCACACAAAAACACACATTCACATTTCAAGCTATGTCATATACACACGCGCACACAAACATACGCGCCCACGTCCACACATGTACACATATTCACGTTCACGTACATACACTATATAATAGTGATTTCAAAAGTAAAAAATATGATTTAGGTGCTATCAGCTAGAATCAAAACCAAAACATATAGCGCTTAAGCCTTAAGCATATTGACTTAAGCCTGTTGACTTAAGCATGTTGACTTAAAATGAGTGCTTTATGCCAAACCTCTAGAGTAAATGTGGTATTGTGATGAATAATATGTATTAATCTCTATTAATCCATACCTGTGCATCGAACAGATACCATAATACTTAGTTCGCTGTACATTATAATAACAGTGATCCATACAAAATTTCAGCCAGATTGTTTCAGGTAAAATGGCAGACAAGCTAAGAGAAATCTTCTATTATATAAATCTAAATATAGCGGCGTAGGTTTGATTATAAATCACAATAGTAATTGTAGTGCTAACGGTGTGTAGAGGACGTCTGCCTCGCTTCTCTTTATTTATTTGTGTTGCACTGAATCTCAATTTGTCTGTTGTGGTATGCATGCTAACAGACAAATCAAGAAGAGAGTTAATAACTTTTAAAATAGTAAATCATTAATGTATGAATCCGAAGATTCTATTGTTGGCTTTCCCAATATTGTTCTATTCAGAATCATTTCTAGAAAGACATTGGGGATTATGAGAGGGACCACGTGAAGGGTGCCAACATCCTAAGTGAAAGTAACTTTTGTGGAATGAATTGGATTCGAACTTGGGACACCCAGGTCGTCAGTCCACTAGATTAGGGTTTCCCAAAGTGGGCTACCCAGAGCCCTGGGGCTCCGTGAGTGAGGCCAAGCGGCCCTGCAAATCCTTTCTTAAAGAGGACCAAATGCTTTATATGAAAAAAATTAAATGGCTGCGGACATTTTATTATCGATCTTTTTTTACTGGAAAGGGATATAATACATAACTACAGGTGTAAAGAGTTTCAGGATGGTTCATGAAAAAGAAAATAAAAAAATATATATTAACAAAAAAATGCAAAAAATATTTGATTAATCAAAACAAAAAATGGTTGGAAACACAAACTGGAACAATTAATGAACGAAAGTTAAAATTTGAAATTAATATATTTTATATTCTGTCTTATATATTTTTTATATTATGTTTCTTTAATATTTTTACGAAATCTGCATAAATTAAAATATCATATTTAAGCATATTTTACGACCAGGCTATGCGGGGCGGCATGTTAGTTTAGATAAATGCTTTTGTAGTTGTAACAAAATAGTGCACGAGCCTTTTTCAAGTCTCACACAAAAACACACATTCACATTTCAAGCTATGTCATATACATACGCGCACACAAACATACGCGCCCACGTCCACACATGTACACATATTCACGCTCGCGTACATACACTCACATTCACGGTATATACACACACGCTAACGCACACATATGTACTCACACACGCGCACACGAGCGCACACGTGGACGCCGTCACTTCCGCTTTCTAAGGAATTATACATATGCGCAAGAAACCACCGGAAACGAGTATAAAACAAAGAGACAAGCTGTTTCTAACCCTTTTTAGGACCAACTCTTGACCAGAGAGATTGGGCTAACCAGCCGCCTCCCTTTCGGGAGGCGCACACTTGCGCGCGTCACGCCCACTTACTACTATGTATGGGGCACGAGCTAACAGTTTGTATGTACACATTCCCACTCTTTCTTTCTCTATCTACTACTGGTCCCTGAGAACACCTTCACGTAGCTGACTACTAACTGATGTCAACTCTCATATCCTTTTCTTTGTCTACGCGCTGGACTATCATTCTCAATTTTCACTACAACACTTATTTCTCTTCCCACGCGTGAACAAACGATAGTGACCCGAACTTGAGATGAACACACATTTCCTATTCTTTTACAACACCAACCCTGCAACGAACATTGGTTACATACGCGCGGACATGAACACATGTTATATCTAAAACGTTCATTCTTTCAACAGCAAATAAACGACGTTTATCTTATCCATCAATTGAGTCTTTGTTTCCTTCAATTCCATTCGCTTCATTAGTTTCTTGTGGCGAGCTAGGGTATTATACTCTGGTCCGCTACAAGAGCCACAATAATATCAGGGTATCGCCATTTATGCTAAAATCCACAAAATGCCAACATCAATATATTACATATGAAATAGTCCGCTGTGGAATTTCCAGAGATCCTGCTAGTTTTTAATTAATCAAAAACCAAAAAATGGTTGTAAACGCGAAAATATGGTAAAATCATAAACAAGAATAACTAATGGAACAAGTATTAAAATTTGAAATTAATGTTTTTCATATTTATTTTAGAAATTATCTTGTTAGTGCTCCGTGAAAAAAACCCAAAAAACTTTGCTCTGTTCAAAGGCTCCAGGTGTCCTGAAGTTTGGGAGACCCTGTACTAGACCACAGTCACAACCCAAAAAGTCTCGGTATTTCAGAAAAAAAAATATTAGAAAATATGAAAATATAACGACGTAGGTTTGGTTACAGACAGACACCACATATCCGATTATGATAAAAGATCAAGGCTGAACTTGTAGACTTAAGATGCCACACAGTTTTTGATTATGGCTTTTGTAGTCGATTAGTTCTGACCCGAGAAGGCGAATTCTATTTATTTTTTTTTTTTCAATTGAATCGAATGAAACGTGTTTTTGGTTCTGGAGAAAAGCAGATGTTGTTCTCGAAAGTTAATTTACTTTTGCATAGATTTATCGTGGGGGGGGGGGCGGAGTTGTATAAAAAAAATACAAAAAAATTGTTGAAATTGGTAAATGATTAGATTTTATTGGAAAAATAAAATGAGAAAAAGAGAAAAAGAGAAACATACAAAATAAAATAATTAAAACAAATTTAAACAAACAATAATAATAAAAAACTGAATTAATTTTTTTTTTCTTCTGATAAAAGTAATTATAACAAATATATTATCTTGAGATAATTATCAGTGGTTGAAAAATAACGAATCCTCTATTGATCTGCACACAGATTCATACACACACACAAAGCATATATATATATATATATATATATATATATATATATATATATATATATATATGTATATATATATATATATAACTATTTCATTTACTCATATAAAATAAATATACGAAAGTATAAATTTATGCGTAAAAAGTATTTACTTCAAAAGCGCTCAATACGTAGGTAGAGCTAGTTAGTAAGTTATAAAATATATATGCTACGCGTTTCATCCACTCTAGGACTCTTCAGGCTTATACGCATAAGCCTGAAGAGTCCTAGAGTGGATGAAATGCGGAATATTCAGTGTAGCTTAATCGCCATATATATTTTATAGCTTACTATATATATATATACTAGCGGGGGTACCCGGCGTTGCCCGAGTGTTTGTTTCCGGGACGGGGGGGGGGAGTTAAAAAAAATGTTATGGTAGGTAAGTAGGAAGGATCAAACCCGGAGTCATGAGTAAAAGTAGGAAAATAAAGTGTGAAAAAAAACAAACAAACAAACAAAAAAAAAAAACATCTGCAACGTTAAGAGTTCGGCCACCAAGAAAAGTCCATTCCAGTTGTTTAGGAAAAAAAAAACAAAAAAAAAAACGACTACGGTAGGTCGGCGCGAACGCGAAAATATAATGTGAATTGTCCAGCACGCTAACCACTACGCCACAGAACACTGCAGCTTAGTTTAGTGATTTTAAATAACTTCACATGAAAGAACTACGAAGCCAAACCGGTGTTCTCTTCTCAACTGTTCCTTGTGAACGATCCCCAAACGGTGTTAAGTGGTGGCAGGGGGAGGAGGAATTTATTAGAGAGAAAATATTTTACCACTTCCATTGATCTTAACCGATTTTGGCCGTGACTTCTCAGCAGAAAAAGTATAGAAATCTTAGATTATCGAGGAATTTGAGAAATAATAAGCCTATAACACACCTCTGATATTGTTCTGCCGTTTGTGCATATTATATTTGCATGAAATATCTTGATTTTTAATCCTATTAATGTCAAAATCACACGGGAAAAAATGAGTTAATTTTATTTATATAGATAAGATATATATATATATATATATATATATATATATATACACTTCAGAATAAAATTATCCAACAATCAGCTGGTATGGAAACCTGTGATTATAAGATTTACAAAATATTACTAGCAGTAATATTCTATGATTATTATCCCATCTAAATAAGAATTGCTCGATATATAAGATACAGCAAATAAATCAAATTTTTGTGATTCAATGAATTTAAAAAAATTATAACGTGAAATGTTTGAGTTTGAGTTACAAAGAATAATAAAAATCTTTGATATGAAACTCAAACATTTCACGTTATAAATTTTTTAATATTCATCGAATCACAAAAATTTTATATATATATATATATATATATATAATTTTAGGTAGCTATTTTTCAGAAGTAAGGTAACCAGTGAAATATCACGAGGTTAATAGAAGAGTGCTCAATACGGAAGTAGAGCAAGTTACATTTTCAATTTGTCTTTCAATTTGTCTTTACATATGCTGTAATTTGTTGCTACACAGTCATGAGCATGTTTCGGTCTTCTAGTGTTTAGTAACTAGAGACCTCTTCAGGCAACTACGCTTATGTTCGAAGGCGGAATTCTTGATTTCTCGTTGGCAGGGGCTATTCCTCATACACATGATTTCTCGTTGGCAGGGGCTATTCCTCATACACATAATTGATCTCACCAGAGACGTATATATCTCCCGGAAAGCAACGATAAGAACAACTCACGGAATGACAGGCTTTTTTGGAAATTGGCAAGGATGCATATTGCCACCCCACAATTTTTAAATATATATGCCGAACAAGTAATACGAGAAGCATTCAAACATCACCCAACAGAAATCAAAATTGGTGGAACACACACACACACACATACACACATACACATACACACACACGCATCCACACACATACATACACACACATACACACATACACACACACACAGACACACACAGACACACACACACATCAATATGATTTGAGAATCTTGAGTAGGACAACCCCCGGTGTGCTTGAAGCTATTCTGGTGAATGAGAACTTTAGATCAAACATAGACTAGCAAAGTTACGGTGGCCAGGATGGCCATAGACGCCCCTCCCCAATTTTTAAGTGGAATTCTGCCCAATTTTTTGTTTGTTGCTGTTTTGTTATTTTTATGACTCTCATATCGAGTTTTACTCGAGTTATCTCCCTTATATCGGGTTTTATAGGTCGTGGTGTGATATAAGATGTCATATAGCTCAGAATAAACAAGCATTCATTTCTTTTTTACTACCCCCTCCCCCCATAAAAGCCAATAAAATAAACGACTTTTTATATAGTTCTATATTTACCCATTCATTTTATTGTTTGTTTAATAAAAATTGTATATATAAAATTAAAAAAATTATATATATAAAATTAAAAAAATAAATTGTATATATAAATTTAAAAAAATTGTATATATAAAATTAAAAAAAATTGTATATATAAAATTAAAAAAAATTATATATATAAAATTAAAAAAAATTATATATATAAAATTAAAAAAAATTATATATATAAAATTAAAAAAAATTATATATATAAAATTAAAAAAAATTATATATATAAAATTAAAAAAAATTATATATATAAAATTAAAAAAAATTATATATATAAAATTAAAAAAATAAATTGTATATATAAATTTAAAAAAATTGTATATATAAAATTAAAAAAATTGTATATATAAAATTAAAAAAATTGTATATATAAAATTAAAAAAAATTATATATATAAAATTAAAAAAAATTATATATATAAAATTAAAAAAAATTATATATATAAAATTAAAAAAATTATATATATAAAATTAAAAAAATAAATTGTATATATAAATTTAAAAAAATTGTATATATAAAATTTAAAAAAATTGTATATATAACATTTTAAAAAATTGCATGCATAAAATTAAAAAGAAAATTGTATATATAAAATTTTAAAAAATTGTATATATAAAATTAAAAAAAATTATATATATAAAATTAAAAAAAATTATATATATAAAATTAAAAAAATAAATTGTATATATAAATTTAAAAAAATTGTATATATAAAATTAAAAAAAATTGTATATATAAAATTTTAAAAAATTGCATGCATAAAATTAAAAAGAAAATTGTATATATAAAATTTTAAAAAATTGTATATATAAAATTTTAAAAAATTATATATATATAAAATTTTAAAAAATTGTATATATAAAATTTACAAAAATTGTATATATGAAATTAAAAAAAAATTGTATATATAAAATTTTAAAAAATTGTACATATAATTTAAAATAAATTGCATATATAAAATAAAAAAAAACTGTCTATATAAAATTTAAAAAAATTGCATATATAAAATTTTAAAAAATTGTATATATAAAATTAAAAAAACTGTCTATATAAAATTTAAAAAAATTGCATATATAAAATTTAAAAAAATTGCATATATAAAATTAAAAAAATTGTATATATAAAATTAAAAAAATTGTATATATAAAATTAAAAAAATTGTATATATAAAATTAAAAAAAATTGTATATATAAAATTAAAAAAATTGTATATATAAAATAAAAAAAACTGTCTATATAAAATTTAAAAAAATTGCATATATAAAATTTAAAAAAATTGTATATATAAAATTAAAGAAAATTGTATATATAAAATTAAAAAATAAATTGTATATATAAAATTAAAAAAACTGTCTATATAAAATTAAAAAAAATTGCATACATAAATTTAAAAAAATTGTATATATAAAATTAAAAAAACTGTCTATATAAAATTAAAAAAAATTGCATATATAAATTTAAATAAATTGTATATATAAAATTAAAAAAACTGTCTATATAAAATTAAAAAAAATTGCATATATAAATTTAAAAAAATTGTATATATAAAATTAAAGAAAATTGTATGCATAAAATTAAAAAAATATATTGTATATATAAAATTTAAAAAAATTGCATCTATAAAATTTTTTAAAAAATTGTATATATAAAATCAAAAATAAATTGTACATATAAAATTTAAAAAAAAATTGTATATATAAAATTAAAAAAATAAATTGTATATATGACAGGAAATTGCGATTTTTGGCACATGTGGCCAGAACAGACGACCTAACAAAAGATCTGTACCTTGGTACAACCTCTGGCAAAAGAGAACGCGGAAGATCGAAAAACAAGAAAGTCAGGCAACGTGAAGGATATCGCAGACATTAGCATGGTTGAGTTGTTCAGAATAGTGCAGAACCAGAATCAATGGCGATGATTCACGAAGAGTGCTACGGTTGGTCAGCATTGACCATTTTATCAAAAAGAGAGAGAAATCCATCCAAGCAAGAAGACCGGATGTCATAATAGTTAACAAGAAGAAAAAGACCTGTCAGATTGTAGGTTTTGCCGTTCCAGCAGACCATAGAGTGAAAATCAAGAAGACAGAGAAGCAGAGCTGAAATTGGTTACTTCTAGTGAGTAAGTAATAGATAATACTGAAATATGTGCTATAACAAGACGACGAAAAGAAATACTACTTTATTAAAACTTGAAAAATAAGCCATATTCACGTTTTATTCCGCACTAACAACAGCCGCTAACCACTAATTTCTGGCTGGCAACGACCATAGGTTTTTCACTTGGACTTGGGTGACACTAAGCCTCCAAAGAATCCCAGTACTCTCCGCACTTTTCCAGTGGAGGTCTGGTTTGTGTTGTCACTCGTCGGTCTTTCTATCCGATCATTTTATTAACAAGGAGTTTTCACACAAATCATTATTAGCGATTGCCTACTGATAATAAAGTGGTGTTTATTGAAGACTGAGTGACAACAAGTCTTCCGAGAGTTACAGTACTTTCTACCTCTTTCGATAACTAATGTACATGCTTTTGTGTCATCGGAACTGCCGCTTAGCATTGATTTAATATTCGCAAGAACCACTGGTTGGTAACAGCAAGTTTCCACCAGAGTTCCAGCAATTTCCACAAAATGTCAAATTATTTTGAATTATTATTTTTATCTTCTTTGTTGTTGTCGTTGTTGTAACTCACTAGGAGTTCTCATATAGTTTAGCATAATCAGTTTCTATTACACTCCATCTCTTCTGATAATCTTTGCAAATCAGTTTGCATATTGCAACAGCCGCTTGCCATTGCCTTCTCTGTGGCAGTGACCATTGATCTTCACTGAAATTTGGATGGCAACAAACCTCGCAAAGACTCAGTCATCTTTGCACTCATCCAGTGGAGGTCTGGCTAGGTACTTTCTCTCCTCGGTCTTTCCATCCTCATTGACCCTATTTCTAATTTGAATTATTATTATTATTATTTACTCACTAGGAGTAGTCATACAGGCAATCATCAAAGATTTCTCTTTGAGAACAACTTGCGGTGTTCTCTGGAGTCTGAGTGACAACAAGTCTTCCCAGATTTCCGGTACTCTCCACTTCTTTTGATAATCTTTGCAGATGAATTTGTGTTATCGCAACAACCGCTTACCATTGATTTTTCGTTGGCAGCAATCATTGATCTTCAATGAAATTTGAACAGCAATAACAGTGGAGGTCTGGCTAGTGCTTTCACTCCTCGGTCTTTCCAGCCTCTTTGATCATCCTTGCTTATTTAGTGTGGAACCGGTTGATGGTAACAAACACACACACACACACGTACACACACACGCAAAATCGGTGGGAGGGGGCGGAAGGAAGGGGTGAAGG
>NC_136519.1:83578775-83603775 GCF_053919585.1 Euprymna scolopes
ATGCACCCAAGTCATATGGATATATATTTTTTTTCTGAAATCGAAACTCGATAGAACATTATTTCTATAATAATATATACGAAATCTGCAAGAGTGTACTTTACGACCGGGCTTTACCGGGCGTCCCTGCTAGCTTAGATAACCACTTTTGCAGTTTTAACAAAAAAGCTACAATAATATCAGAGCGTCTCCATTTACACTGAACATCTACAGAATGCCAACATCAATATATTACATATGAATGAGTGTCCTGTGGAATTTCCACAGGTCCCACTAGTTATTATTATTATTATTATTATTATTATTATTATTATTATTAAGTGAAAGTTTTTTGTAGCAATAATATCTGTTACCCATTTCGTAAACTAATTTGTTATTGTGTTATTACTATCAGACGAAAGAAACAAAAAAAACAAAAAAAAAAAAAACAAAAAAAAAAAAAACACAACCCACTCTCCTCCACTTCATATTATGGGTTTATACTTGAAGACAATTAATGTCCTTTTGTAGTTTGCAAACGATAAACACCATAATTCATGTATTTTAGCGCAAAAGGAAAAACAAAACAATGTCGAAAAAGGATGCTTTTTTACTTTGGCTTCTTTATTATTATTTTTTTTTTTACAATAAAATCATAACATCTACATTCGTGCCTGATATCGCTAAAATCAATGACAACTTCATACTTTATTTCCAAAAGTTATAAAACTGATTCTAATCATATATATTCTTTTCTTTTTCTAAAATATAAAAGGATCCTTGTGTGTGTGTGTGTGTGTGTGTGTGTTTGTGTGTGTGTGTTTGTGTGTGTGTGTGTGTTTGTGTTTGTGTGTATGTGTGTGTGTTTGTGTGTGTGTGTGTGAGAGAGAGAGAGAGAGGGAGAGAGAGAGAGAGAGAGAGTTCCTATGGACTCAGAAACGGTTGGGTCGATTTTTTTAAAAATTTCACACGAAGGTACTTGATGTATCTGGGAGTGTTCTTACGTAGGCTTTGTAAAAAGTATCTAAAATCTATAATCGAAAAAATCCAATTTAAGAAGGAACTCCGATTTTGACCAAAGTTAACAACTTTGTACAACCTAACATCACAAGCGCATTTGAGAAGTTTCATCACCGCACAAGCAGAAAGGACCAGCCTATAAAATCAACAGTAGATTCTTTTATAAGACAGGGGCGCTTTCAAAATGAATGTTTCTATTAGGGCACAATTGAACCATGATACTTGACTTTTGCATTTTAAACTTTAAGTGAAGCCATTATTATTAGGCTGAAAAGCTACTGAAACAGCTCACAATATCAACAAAGTGTTTGGCTCAGGAACCACTACGGAATGCACAGAATAATGGTGGTTTAAGAAATTTTGTGGTGACAACGAAAGACGATGAGAATAATGATCAGCCATTGTATATTGACAACAATCAATTAAGCGCCTTAGTCGTAGCTAATCCATACACAACTGTTTGAGAACTTGCTTCTGAATTAGATGTAACGTATACAACGATTTCCAACCACTTGAGAGAGATTGGAAAAACAAAAAGACATGAACAATTAACATCTCACGAATTGAATGACAATCAAAAGAAACGCCATTATGAGGTCTCATCTTCCTTTCTTTTACGCAACAAGAATAATTTGTTTTCGACCAGGTTGTGACTTGCGATGAAAAGTGAGTTCTTTATGACAACTGGCGACGCTCAGCTCGGTGGTTAGACGCCAATGAAACTCCACAGCACTTCCTGAAGCTAGAGTTGCACGAAAAGGAAGTCATGATGATTGTTTGTAGGCCTGCAACCAGTTTCATCATTACAGTTATTTTTTAATGTGACTTCATCGCCACCAGAACGCAAGATAAAAGAGGGTTGGAATGCAGTCAACAGAAACTTTGACAATAACATGCAGCATTTGTCAACAGAAACGGCCCAATTCTCCTTCACAACAATGCCCAACAAATTGGACTATGAAACTCTGCCTCATCCGCCATACTCTCCAGACCTCTCACCTACAGATTACCACTTTTTCAAGCATCTCAACAACTTTATGCATGAGAAATTCTTCAAAAACCTAACAGCATTGGTCTTTCCAAGACTAAAATCCATTGGCGTCCCCCGTCTTTGCGACAATCATATTTCATTCTTTTTATGAAAATAAAATCTGCCACAGTCAAGGATTTATCCTGTACTAATCAAAGACAAAACAGTTCGAAATATAGTATTAGAACAGGTATTACACCTTGATTCTAGCTAAAGCCTGACATGGGGAGGGGCTACACATGGAATGACGGCATACAACTGTAATAATCTTTCGCTGGTCAATAGTATATGGGGGCACTTTGGTGATCATCTCATCAGTAAGAGGTGTGATCCTGAATGGGTTTTACATTCACCGGATCTTAACCTCCCACATTTTTATCTGCTACTTATAGCTTTGGTCTTTTCAACAACAGATGATTAACACAAGGACAGGAGATGCAATAAGCATCTCATGTCCTTGTGTTAATCATCTGTTGTTTTTTTAGCTGCTTACATCAAGTGGTTTCACGCCTTGAAAAAAATTAATGGTTATATTCAATGCTACTAAGACTAAGCTCGTTTCCTTTTGCAATTAAAAGAAACTTTTGCAACCATTAATTGTCATGGTAAATAACACCATTCCCGAGAGTCCAATGATCAAAATTCTCGGCCAGATTTTTTTCTTGACAGTTTTTTTTTGCTAAGAGAGGGGGGGGGGTGAAGGGAGGGGTCATTGCTTACTTGAGCTGAAGATGTTTTCATCTCAATTTGTCGATTTGTATTCAAATTTGTCATTGGAAGAATTAGGGGTCATCGATGTGGAGAAAGTTGTCCGAAGTTTAAAATGGTTCGGTCATGTGCGGAGGATGTCTTGAGAAGATCCAAGGAAATTAGTTTTAACGGAAATCTGTGATCCGCAAAGTGTGTGAAATGGAAATGGAAAACGGTTGGTGGTTGAAAATGTGGAGGAGGTATTTGTTGGTGAATCAAGATGTGAATGATAGAAAATTGTGAAGACAAGAAATGAGGAATTGTAATGCTGTTAAAGATTTGAAAAAGATTTGGGGATGAGAAAAAGAATAGGAGGGGGAGGAGGAGTGGGAGGAGGATGATTTGGGAAGAAGAAAAAGAAGAAAAAAGAAGAAGAAAAAAGAAGAAGAAAAACAAGAGAAAGATGAAGATTTAAGAAAAGATTTAAGAATGAGAAGAAAAAGAAGAGGAGGGGGAGGAGGGGGAGGAGGAGAATGATTTGGGAAGAAGAAAAAGAATAGTAGGGGGAGGAGGAAGAGGAGGAGTAGGAGTAGGAGGATAATGATTTGGGAAGAAGAAAATGAAGAGAAAAAAGAAGAAAAACAAGAGAAAGATTAAGAGAAAGAAAAGATTTAAGAATGAGAAAAAGAATAGTAGGGGGAGGAGGAGGAGTGGGAGGAGGAGTAAGAGGGGAATGATTTGGGAAGGAGAAAAAAAGAAGAAGAAAAAGAACAACAAGTAGAAGGAGAACAAGAGAAAGATTAAGAGAAAGAAAAGATTTAAGAATGAGAAAAAGAATAGGAGGAGGAGGAGGAGTGGGAGGAGGAGTAAGAGGGGAATGAAGAAAAAGAAGAGGAGGGGGAGGAGGAGGAGTGGGAGGAGGAGTAAGAGGGGAATGAAGAAAAAGAAGAGGAGGAGGAGGAGTGGGAGGAGGAGTAAGAGGGGAATGAAGAAAAAGAAGAGGAGGGGGAGGAGGGGAGGAGGAGGAGAATGATTTGGGAAGAAGAAAAGGAATAGGAGGGGGAGGAGGAAGAAGAGGAGGAGGAGGAGTAGGAGTAGGAGGAGAATGATTTGGGAAGAAGAAAATGAAGAGAAAAAAGAAGAAAAACAAGAGAAAGATTAAGAGAAAGAAAAGATTTAAGAATGAGAAAAAGAATAGGAGGGGGAGGAGGAGGAGTGGGAGGAGGAGTAAGAGGAGAATGATTTGGGAAGGAGAAAAAAAGAAGAAGAAAAAGAACAACAAGTAGAAGGAGAACAAGAGAAAGATGAAGAGAAAGAAAAGATTTAAGAATGAGAAAAAGAGTAGGAGATGAGGAGGAGGAGGAGGAGGAGGAGAATGACTTGAGAAGAAAAAGAAGAAGAAAAAGAAGAGGAAAAAGAAAAGGAAGAAAAAGGAAATTGTTGAAACAATAAATGGGAAATTCTAATGCTATTAGATTTGAAACGAGAAAAACAGTAGGAGGAGGATCACGACTAGAGAAGAGGAAGAGGAGAAGGAAAACGAAGGAAAGAGAATGTATTGAGAAAAAGAATGAATTGAAGAAGAAGAAGAAATGAAAGAAAAGAAGAATGATTGTAGAAGAAGAAGAAAAAAAAGAAAAAGAGAAAAAAGGAAAAGAAGAAGAACGACTGGGGAAGAAATAGAAAAAGAAGGAGTGGGAGTAGGAGTAGGAGGAGAATGATTTGGGAAGAAGAAAAAGAAGAAAAAAGAAGAAAAACAAGAGAAACAAGAGAAAGATGAAGATTTAAGAAAAGATTTAAGAATGAGAAGAAGAATAGGAGGGGGAGGAGGAGGAGGAGGAGGCGGAGGAGGAGGAGGAGGAGGAGGAGGAGGAGAATGATTTGGGAAGAAGAAAAAAAAGAAGTAGAAAAAGAACAACAAGTAGAAGAAAAACAAGAGAAAGATGAAGAGAAAGAAAAGATTTGAGAACGCGAAAAATAATAGGAGGGGAGGAGTGGGAGAAGAAGAATTAGCAAAGAAATACAAAACAAAAATCAGAAAGTGACGAGAGAGCGAAAAAGATGATGAAGAACTGATTTGACGAATCAAGAAGATTGTTGAGAAATGAACGAAGAATTGAAAAAAAATGAAAAAATATTTAAAACAAACTAAATTATTTTTTACAAGGGATTTTTTTTTTATTACATTTTCACTCCAAACAAGGCAAATTGCCACTTTGATGTAGGGGGCTACTATTAGGGACACAGGCTACAGGGGTACTAGGTGGGGAGTTGGGCAGCAAGACGTCTGTTCACGTTACATTTGAACTTCTGCATGTCAATAGAGTTGGGGAAGCAGGAACCTGGAAGGGAATTCCAAAGTCTAGCGGTTCTGGGGAAGAAACTACTGGAGTAGAAGGCTCTTCTACATCTAGGAATCTCTACTGTGTGGGGGTGGGATTTTGCTGCTTGTCGGGTTTGTTCAGAACCTATTAGGTTGGCGACTCTCTTTTGAACCTTGTCTAGGAGTGAGAGACTAGTAGCAGATGCACCGGCCCAAATATGACAACAATACTCCATACATGGACGAATGGTGGCCTTATAGATGTACAGGATACTTTCGGGCGTTAGTAGCTTTCTAGTGCGGTAGAGATCTGTAGAGATTATCTTAACTTACTTGGTTGGCCTGTGTAAGTACTTCATTTTCCTATCAACAAGAAGTCTCATGTGTACGTGTTTCTTTACCTTCATTTATACTGATTCATGATTACATAACTATTAGTATGGTTAATCATAACATTTTCTCATTAGTTGATGAGTATTTATTCTAGTTGCATTTAATTCTATAGTTTTAAATTCTGGTAGAAATGATATTCAGACTTGTATCGATCCAACATTCATCAAATATACTTATTCTAAGTACATACTTAATATCTGTTTTACAAATTTACATTTTCATGTAAATTTTTTCTTCTAAAATATTTAGTTATTTTTATGTTCTTATGGTGACCCAATTTGCAAATAAAGACTACGAGTGTTTGGCTTCCTTTCAGATATTTTGAATTTATATTACTTGACTATACCAACTATTAATTATTATTTCACAAATTATAAAGTACATCTTAAATCACAGTTTCCTTAAATTCATTTTACCTAAAATTCTATATTTATGGTTTACCGATTAAGATGTTCAGCTTGCCGCATGATAATATTAAATGGATTTAACCTTTTTTTTTTGCGTTACTAAATATGCAGCAATAACATAATATTGCAAACTTGTTAGACGCAATACGAAACAATATTGAAAAGCAATAGATTATCAAATGAGAAAACTTAATATTTGAGACTTGAAAATTATATATATATATATATATATATATATATATATATATATAAATAAACAGTGTTTCATGGTAAACAACTGATGGTCCCTTGAAAAATAAATTATTGGTACTATAGTACATTCGAGTGCGAGCTGATGCAGTGATTGCAGGTGATTAAATAACTTACTGACTAGATGGTGTTCTAGCGAATGATAAAAAATATTTTTTTGTATAGTTTTAAAGGTTAAAAACTCCAAAGACTATATATATATATATATATATATATATATATATATATATATATAATTTTTAAAGTGTAATTAAAATAATATATATACCGCTCCCAATGTGGGGATGCCAAATTGGTTAAAAGGGAAAATTGTTCCCAACTCGCATTTGGGTAAAAATGCACTTTCATAAATGATTGAATTCATTCAAAACATATCGCTAAAACGAAAGTAAAACAATATATATATATATATATATATATATATATATATATATAGTCTAATGGAACACGTACATCAAATCTGTTGCCAAGGTCGCTGGAAAAATGGTGGGTCCTTCTATCGCTCCAGAAGATATCTAACTGCTGATGCAATTATCTATAAAAAGCCAAGTATGTCCAAGGATGGAGTACTATTGCCACATCTGGGCAGGAGCTGCTAAAAACAGCCTATCCTGCCTTGACAGAGTACAAAATAGACTTCATAGCTTAATGGGGGGATGCCCTTTTCTCTTCCCTGCAACCTCTCTCCCACAGAAGAGACGCTGCAAGCTTATCTTTGTTTTATCGTTATTTCCATGGCAAGTGCTCGTCTGAGTTCCAATCTCTTGTCCCCCTTGCCAATCTTTCACAAAAAAACACCCGTCTAGCTGAAACCACTGTCAATAATTTTCCCCACTCTTTATCTGTGCCTAAATCAAAATGTAGATTCCATGAACAAAGCTTCTTTCTTAAAACTCTCTGCCGCTTGCCTGTTTCCCACCTGACTACAACTTGGATGTCTTCAAGTTCAACATAAACAAATTCCTGATAAACCGCTCCCTTAAGTAAGACACTCTATCATTCTGATACAAAACCTATCTAAAAATACTCTGAGGCACATAAAGTCCCTTTGTGTGAAATTTTATAAAAATCAACTCAGCCATTTTCGTGTCCATAGGGACGAACTCACACACACATAGACAGAGTTCTTTTTATTTAACGATAAAGATAGCGATTTTTATTTAAGTAGGAAATGTAATTTAGCTGGAAATTCCTTGGATGCAATTATTTATAATGTAGCCTTTTAATATCAATTCCAGAGCGAGAAAAAAACTTAACTTTACACACACACACACACAGACACACACAGACACACACACACACACACACACACACACACACACACACACACACACACACACATATATATTTCTCCAAACCTCTGGAAGGGAGATTAAAACTTGCTGCTATGGTTTCAAATGATTTGAAATAACAGCAAGGGGAGACTGGATTCCAAATATTTCTAATATGTTATATCTTTCTTTTGGAAATAAGGTACGATTATGAATATCTCCAGTATCAAATAATCCTTATACACTGTGAAATTTACTTTATGTATGAAAACCAAAGAGGGGAGATATAACATATGAGAAATATTTGGAATCAAGTCGCCCCTTGCTGTTATTTCAGATCATTTGAAACCATAGCAGCAAGTTTTAATTTTTCCTTCATCAAGGCCAGAAGTTTTGGAGAGATATCAGATATTTTGTAATTCATACGGAAAACTAGGAAAACAAATGACTATGGTTGAAACATTTTTGGCTTAAAAAACAGTGCCAAAAATAGGCCCTGAATAATGGATTAATGTGCGATCATAAGGGCAAATATCACATAGCCCACGACACGATTCAAGTCATTACTTTTCCAATAAGCCTCCATTTGTTAAATTCTGATCAATAGTCGCTGAGATTTTAAACTTATAAAATTGCCAAAAAAAGTGGTATATATATATATATATATATATATATATATATATATATATATATATATATATATATATATACCGTACTTTGGGGTAATTGCGTGAGTTAGCTAGAAGTGCTCTTTTGGCAACCACGTATATAACGAGTAGTTTTTTTAGTTGGCGCTATTACCCCCAAGTACGGTATATATATATATTATACTAGCAAAAGTACCCGTCGTTAACTGGGTTAAAAACCAGCCTACAGAAAATGAACTCTGATTTATGAAAGTATGATAGGTTATGAAAAGGAAGGGTTGTAAAGAGATAGCTTCAAATTTGCGGGTATCAAAACCAAAGCAAAATATGATGAAAGTAAAAATAAAATAGATAAACTCCATGATTTATTATACCATACCTGTTCATACTGAAACACTTATCACAATATTCTGTGGATTCATATTAAAAACCTTGTTAAACTTTGTGATATATTTCCATTCTATGGAGGTCAGGCACGAACGAAAACCCCATAATTTTATTATACCATATTTTTTCAAACTGAAACATAATTATCAAAGTATACTTACGCAGATAGATATGAAAAGTCTTTATTAAAGTTTGTGCCTATTTCCATTCTATGGAAGCCAGGCGCGAACTCAGACCCCACAATTTTATAATACCATCCCTATTTAAGTTAAAACATACTTATCAAAGAATTATTATGTACATCTATAAAAAAAACACTTGTAAACGTTTTTTTTTTAAATTTTAAAATTTTATATTTCCATACTTTGTGGACCAGGTGCGAACGCAGACCCCACAATTTTAATGAATCATCATTATGCCAGATCAAACATACCCATTCCTATGTTTCGATACATTTTCTATCATTATATGTAATCAGTTTTCTATAATAGTCAACCATATAGGAGCCTATTCGTGACCAGACACACATACAGACGTTCAGCTTTTCATATATATATATATATATATATATATATATATATATATATATATAAGTGAAAGTGTCTGTCTGTATGTGTCTGTGTACACTTCCCTACGCAATAACTCTGTCAATTTTTAGTCTACAGACTCGAAATTTGATATATAGGGTACTGAGATTACGGAAAATCTATGTGATCAGTTTTTGTGCCAGAGATTTGGCGATTAACGTGTCAAAGTTCAACGATTTGACCTTTGAGAACTCTACCAAACTCCTCCGACAATTTTCGGTCTAAACACTTGAAATTTTAGATATATGTTCCTTGGACATGGATCTAACTTAATAACTTGAGTTGACCCCAAAACAATCAATTTTAAGGGGTCATAATAGGGGTCAAATTTTTAAAAAATTGACCGCTTTTTTTTTTTTGATCAACATACACGTCGAAATACCCGGGCAACGCTGGGTACTCATGCTAGTATATATATATATATATATATATATATATATATATATATATATATATATATATATAAGTAAATTCTTGGTACAGCAAAATGGAAGGAGAAATTTCAGAGGAAACATAATTTAATTTAAATCAAAAAGATCAAAGAACCAAAAAAAACGGGCAGGTGGAATTGTTAAAATTTCCTTAAGGCCTTATCGTCTGACCCTCTAAGAGGAAACGTCAGAATGATAAATTAAAAGCTAAGAATCGAATGAGGAAAGAGGGAAATTGGTTTCAGCTGGAAAACCAGTGAGAAAAAAAAAAAAAAAAAAAAAAAAAATATATATATATATATATATATATATATATATATATATATATATATATATATATATATATATATATGGATATATCTATACTGGTAGCCAACTTAAATATTGAAATGCTCATATCTTTGGTTCTATGGAACAAAACTACATAAAAATTCGTAGGCTTTTTGAAGATTATATTACTGTTCTTAGGTTAAAATTTATGACAATTGGTAAAAAAGAACCGATATTTTCAAACAATAAAATATGCCCAAATTTGCCTACATTTGTATATATAGTGTCTTCTAGGTCAGATTCAGTTTTGCTGCTTCGGTTGTCTCCCCTGTCGCCTTACCTGGTTACTAATACAGTAATATCTTGAGATACGAATTTAATTTGTTCCATGACCGCCAACGCATTTAGAAAAAAAAATCGTATCTCAAAATAATTATTCCCATTTGAATTAAAAGGAACAGAATTAATCCGTTTCAAGTGTAAGGAATTTACTCAAAACAAACTCAAATTAAACTCAAGACAAAAAATAACAACGGCTTATATGTTACAAGCCTGGGTACTCGGCGTTGGTCGGGTGTTTGGAGGTGTCTGTTGAGCAAAAGAAAAAAAAAAGCGGTAGTAGGCAGGCAGGCTCGAACCCGTACCATGAAGGAGGAAAATAACTTGAAAAAAAGTGACCTCTTTGCTGTTACGCCCATCGCCAAACTGGAAGTGACGTAGGTTTAAATTAAGGATACACAATCAAAAAGAGGCGATTACTTTTGAAAATATCGGCAAAAAAGCGACCCCCCTGTCGAAAAGTGCCCAGATGAGGGTGAAGGAATTAATGTTTTTAGCCATTTTTTTAAATATTTGTCGTCCGAGGGATCAAGCTTCAAAACGACACCGATCTCGTGAAAATTCGTAACATCTGTCGGAAGTTTTAGGCATACATACATGATGATTGCAACGTCTTGTCAGACGAGTGCCACTCCCTCAGACACTGAAAGTTCATGAGCCCGAAAATGACATATAGTCCTGCCGGCAAATTCACATACTCAAGCAGACATGACACTAAGGACGGTCATTGGTATACATACATATATATACACGCACGCATACATACATATGTACACATATCACACACATATATACATGCATACATACACAATACACATTACGCACACATACATATACATACACACACATGCAAACATACACAAGACGGTCATTGGTATGCATATATATAAATATATACATGCATGCATACATACATACATGTCTATAAGCATACGCTCATATATACCCATATACATACACAATCCATAATACACAAACACACATATACATACCCACATGCATGCATACACATATACATACATATACATCCGCATATACACACACATATACAAATACATACACACATATACTTACACTGGCTATCTTTGCATACATACATACATTTAAACGGGCAGGTGAGTTGGGTTTGTATTACTGTACACATAGATTCGAAAAAGTTGTCAAAAAACAAATATATAACAAATAAATGTTATCAAAGGTAAGATAAGTTACTTTTCTACCAAACTGGATATATTTTTCGTGTTTTTATTCAATGTAACATGTTTATTCAGCTCAAAAAGCATACAGTGTTTACCGATGTATTGGAAAATTCAAAATGGTGGCCGACTCTCTCTTTAACACGGTAAGTTCGGAAAAAGGTGTAATAAATAATAAACTCGACAAAATACTGTTAGAAATTCGCTCAATATATCTTTCCGTGACATAACTTGACATATATTCGGTGTTTTTTTAATAGTATTTTGTCTAGTTTATTATTTATAACACTTTTTCCCGAACTTACCGTGTTAAAGAGAGAGTTGGCCGCCATTTTGAATTTTCCAATACATCGGTAAACACTGTATGCTTTTCGAGCTGAATAAACATGTTAAAGTGAATAAAAACACGAAAATTATATCCAGTTTGGTAGAAAAGTAATTTATCTTGCCTTTGATAACATTTATTTGTTATATATTTGTTTTTTGACAACTTTTTCGAATCTGTGTGTACAGTAATACAAACCCGGTGAGTTTTATATTTTATATGTCTTCAAATTCACGGTTGAATGCAGCATTACCGGGAATTAATTATTATTCTCATTTAAGTTTGATTTAGCTCAATGTTTCCTCAGAAAATCCTTGAATGCAATTATTTATATATGGCATTTTCAGCATGTGCAAATGTTTGCCAAGATATATTTAATACTGTTCGTAAAGGACAAACCCAGAAGCTTGTCAAAACATGGGGCTTCTCCTAGACGAGAGCCATCCATTTCAATTGATTCAAAAGATGGGGATCAGAGCGTTGATGATGTAAAGATAGGAGTTTTTCTATTGATATTTTAGTTTGAACCCAGTTCATTCCACAGAAAAACTTTCATTTAAGGGCATTGGCGACCTTCACCTGATCCCACCTGTAAGGACCTGATATATTTCTAGAAAGAATTCCCCATCATGAATGATCCTTAAAAAGAAGAAGAAGAACAACAATAACGAAACTGCGGGGTATCATCATCATCATCATCATCATCATAATCATCATCATGATGGGCTCCTTGCTCTGACCAATGTGACTCTTCCTCTCCAAAGTTTCCTGTCTTCCATCAGCTACCTCAGATCTTCAGGTTCACAGTTGACGTCATGTGCTACCTGCTGGATGTACGTGGATCTAGGTCGTCCTTTGCTTGCGCGTCCGTGTCGTGCAGTCCATAGCAATACATCACCCACCAATTCATGCTTGCTCCTCAGACCGGCAAATCGTAGGCGTCTCTCCCTGATGGTATTAGATATGGCAGGTAGGTTGCCATAAAGTTGCTGCTTCATGAGAGGAATTTGCCAAGATATATTTAATACTGTTCGTAGCATAAAGGTGTATGTGCCGTCTAGTTTTCCTTCCAATCTTTTGGTGAGTGTCCAGGCTGTTGCACCGTAAACAAGGACAGACTCTACTACTGCCCTGAAGAACTGCCTTTTCAGTTAGTCAGTTAGCCTTGAAGTCCATACTGAACGCAGCCCATCCAATGCGGTCCATGCTTTTGAGATGCGAATTTCGATATCTCTCTCTGTGGAAACTATGTTGCTGCCCAGATACGTAAACTCAGCGACTACTTTCAGTGTTGTTTTAACCAGCGCCCTGATCTCTCCTTTCACATTGAAAGTCATAAACTTTGTCTTATCAACGGGTTATTACTTATGCCTTCAAATTCACGTTTGAATAAAATCTGTGAATTCATCCTGAAAGCCAACATTACCAGGATTGAACGTAGTAAGTGTAATGTAGCTAGAAATTTCTTGAACACAATTATTTATGGATCTTCAACATGTGTATGTGTTTGATAGGAATAGTTTCTACAAAGAGTAATTCTGTCTCCTAATGTTTGTATGAAGAAATATTGCGCGACCCCCATCTCTCACCTTCTTCTTCCCAGTTTGGCTTCGTGAAGATATCAATCGATGAAAAATGTCTGGACTCAGTAAAGAGACCCGATCAAATATTCTTGGAGAAAAACATAAAAGTGATTTATTTTTGCGATTATGCAAAATTATTATGACAGCAAATCTTCACTCATCTGACATTTAGCAAATATTACGACATCAGATTTTTATTTCTTTTTTATTTCATTTTTTTTTTTCTTTTTTTTTTTTTTTTTTTAGCCATGTTCACCCCAGACAAGGCATATTGCCATTTAGACGTTTGGGACCATATATAGAGGAAATGAGCTAGATGCCAGTTTACATTATAGTTAACCTTCTACATATCAGTACAATCAGGGAAACAGGTAACAGGGAGGGAATTCCAAAGTCTAGCAGTGCGAGTGAAGAAGATATTAGAGTAGAAGACTAAGGACATCTAGAGTGAAAGGGTGGGATTTTGTTGCTAAATTGGTTTCTGCGTTGAGGGGGTCACAAATGTGATGAGTTCATCAGAGCATATTTCGATTAAAAAAATAAAGATCTAATTGTCCAGAGAAATGAGACTTTGTTCCAACGTCAGGACACAAACCACTTGAGGACACGACAAGAAGTACAAAAGAAGATATAAAAAAAGTACGTTCTGCTTCGTTTTTATAATCCCCCTTAAAAGGACTGATGTGCCGTAAAAGTGAATATTGACATGTAATAGAGAGTGGAAGGAGACGACATGATTCCATTTCCGTTTGATGAAGACTGGCTTTTTTTTTTTTTTGTTGCATACCATGTATTAGTTGGCCGATTTTGTACAAATCCCAGTAGCGATAGGAGCCTTCTATCATATCTAAAAGTTCAACGAGCGAGATCACCAATCCCAAGTTATGACAACAGGACCATTGCCAGCACCCTCAAAATTCAAATCCGGATGGTTCAACGCTTGAGGGCATAAGCTCAACCAAGTTTCCAGCCATAATTATCGTCTTTGGTGTGGTTTCAAGTGAGGGCCACATCATGCCACCTCACATCTTCGAAGTCGGCTTGAAAGTCAACATGAAAGTGTACCTGGATGTGCTGAAGAGTTTAGTGATCCCCTGGTGCAATCATATGGCCACTGGCTGACCCTGGGTGTGGAAGCAGGACTCAGTGCCGACCCACAAGTCCAAAGAGACCCAGGCTTTGCTTTAGAAGTAGTGCTATGACTTTGTATCCTTCTCTCACTGGTGCCCCTCCTCTTCCGATCTGAACCTGCTGGACTACTTTGTTTGGTCATACGTCGAGAACATCACCAACATGACCTCTCACAATGCTAAATCTATCCTGATTGCTGCCGGCTGCCAAGTATTCACTGAGCTTCTGCTGACACTTGTGGAAAAGGCAGGCTCTCAGTTCGGGACCAGTATCGAGGCAGTGATTGAGGCTGAAGGTGGCTACATTAAATAGATGTCAGCTCTACTACATAATTAAATTTTTTTTTTTCCATAAAATTTTTAAAATAAAGCTGTATTGTTGTTCTTTTTTTAGGACGACAAATTTATCGTTTGACATAATAACTTTTTTTGCTTTTTTTTTTTTTAAATTCAATTTTCACCCCAAACAAGGCACAGTGCCAATTTGAAGTAAGAGGCTACCATCGGGGACATAAGTTGCAGGGGCATTATGAAGAGAGATGAGTAGCAAGATGTCTGTTCACATCACACTTGAACTTCTGCATGTCAGTACAGTTGGGAAAGCAGAATCCCGGAAGCGAGTTCCAAAGTTTAGCAGTTCTGGGGAAGAAACTATTGAAGTAGAAGGCTTTCTTACACCTAGGGATCTCTACAGTGAAGGGGTGGGATTTAGCTGCTTGTCGGGTTTGTCGGGGGTATTCACGTCAAGGGGGTACAAGTACTTGCAGTTTGTCACCGTTAAAATACTTGTAGAACAAGCAGAGGGATGCAACATATCTTCGATGGGACAGAGGTTGAAGACTAGATGACATTTCAGGACCTATCAGGTTGGCGACTCTCTTTTGAACAATGCCCAAATGTGACAACAATACTCCATACATGGGTGAATGGTGGCCTCATAGAGTTACAGGATACTTTCACGCGTTAATAGTTTTCTAGCACGGTATTTTTATTTTTCATCTTTTTTTTTCGACAGGGAAGCGGGGGGGGGGGCTCAACTCTCCCTCTTTTTTTTTTTTGCTTCCATTTATAATTTTGGAGTGGGGGTGAGGGGAAGAAGTGGCAGACTTCACAAATAAAAATGACTCCCTCTCTCTGAACCCCCCCCCCCAAAAAAAAAAACTTACAGTCGACGTCAAAGAAAACCAAAGTATTTTCTATTTTCTATCTTTATCCTTTGAATTTTGGCTTTTGCCTTGAAAAGGTCTTATTTCTAGTATTGTCTTGAAAAATCCTTGAAAATATCGAAAATTTCTTGAAAAGGCCTTGAAAATCATATCCGCCATTAGAAAGTTGGTTTTAGAGTGGAGGATCATTTTTATTTCTCATTTTTTTTTTTTTTTTTGGCGGGGCGGGGTCAAATCTCCCTTTTTTTTTTTTTTGCTTTCATTTATAATTTAATTTTTAAGGTGTCGTCACAGAAAACCAAAGATTTTTCAAAACAAAAAACGTATAATTCTAATAATAGAAAAAAAAAAAAAATTGTTAAATTAATTTTCAGTTTCGAGAAAGCTGGCAACGCTAATAGCTGGGTTTGGTATAGAACAGCTATGTATTATTCCACGAAATTTTTCAAGAAATTATTCTTTCATATAAAACAGGAGTATTCAACTTAAAATATTTATTTTCATTGGACATAAAATTCATGCCACAGTTGAAAAAATCGTTTAAAAATAGTATTACACACATATAACACAAAACCATTTTACGACCTTAAAAACTCATTTTAGTATAAAATTTAAGATTTTTGTTAGCTTTTTATTATTTTAATTTTTTCTATTTTCTATTTTGACCCCCTCAATGTGATTTTATTGGTATAGGAATCTATCTTCTTCTGGAATGTCAGTGTTCAACTCTAGAACAGCTATACTTGACAGCTTCAACTCCTTCGGAAGTTTCAACTAAACAAGGAAGGCAGTATGGACTATGAGTTACAGTACAGGATAGACAATAGTGTAGCAACTATTTTTGCCACCCGGACTGGTCATAAGATATACCCCCCTTTCCACTGGCTGTTGATAATCAACAGATTATCTTTAAAATTCCAGAAAATCCTTATGAAAAACAATCAAGGATTTAATTTTAGACTGCTGATATTTCTAGCACAGTAGAGAGAGCCCACCTTCTTCGCAGCAGCCTTGGAAATGCTCTCAACGTATCTGCTCCAGCTCATGTTCCCTGTGAACGTTAAGCCGACGAGTTTAATAGAAGTTCTTTCACGTAATAAATCTTTAGTCAGAGCTATTTGTGGTAGAGGAGGTTTCTTGTAATTATTGAAGGAAACAAGCTTTGTCTTGTCAGCATCGTAAATGACCATCCATTTTTGTCCCCATTCCACTAAAATGGTATAAATAAGGCAAAAAATTATTTTATTTTCAACAATGTTTATTCGAACCTAGCTCCACCTTTGACTCATTTTTCAATATATATATATACATATATCATTTTTCAATATATATATATATCATTTTTCAATATATATATATATCATTTTTCAATATATATATATATCATTTTTCAATATATATATATATATCATTTTTCAATATATATATATATCATTTTTCAATATATATATATAATTTTTCAATATATATATATATCATTTTTCAATATATATATATATATATCATTTTTCAATATATATATATATCATTTTTCAATATATATATATATATCATTTTTCAATATATATATATATATCATTTTTCAATATATATATATATATATCATTTTTCAATATATATATATATATCATTTTTCAATATATATATATATCATTTTTCAATATATATATATATATCATTTTTCAATATATATATATCATTTTTCAATATATATATATATCATTTTTCAATATATATATATATATCATTTTTCAATATATATATATATATCATTTTTCAATATATATATATCATTTTTCAATATATATATATCATTTTTCAATATATATATATATCATTTTTCAATATATATATATATCATTTTTCAATATATATATATATCATTTTTCAATATATATATATATCATTTTTCAATATATATATATATCATTTTTCAATATATATATATATCATTTTTCAATATATATATATATCATTTTTCAATATATATATATATCATTTTTCAATATATATATATATCATTTTTCAATATATATATATATCATTTTCAATATATATATATCATTTTTCAATATATATATATATATCATTTTTCAATATATATATATCATTTTTCAATATATATATATATATCATTTTTCAATATATATATATCATTTTTCAATATATATATATATCATTTTTCAATATATATATATATCATTTTTCAATATATATATATATCATTTTTCAATATATATATATATCATTTTTCAATATATATATATATCATTTTTCAATATATATATATATCATTTTTCAATATATATATATATCATTTTTCAATATATATATATATCATTTTTCAATATATATATATATATCATTTTTCAATATATATATATATCATTTTTCAATATATATATATATCATTTTTCAATATATATATATATCATTTTTCAATATATATATATATCATTTTTCAATATATATATATATATCATTTTTCAATATATATATATATATCATTTTTCAATATATATATATATATCATTTTTCAATATATATATATATCATTTTTCAATATATATATATATCATTTTTCAATATATATATATATATCATTTTTCAATATATATATATATATATCATTTTTCAATATATATATATATCATTTTTCAATATATATATATATCATTTTTCAATATATATATATATCATTTTTCAATATATATATATATATCATTTTTCAATATATATATATATCATTTTTCAATATATATATATATCATTTTTCAATATATATATATCATTTTTCAATATATATATATATATCATTTTTCAATATATATATATATATCATTTTTCAATATATATATATATATCATTTTTCAATATATATATATATCATTTTTCAATATATATATATATCATTTTTCAATATATATATATATCATTTTTCAATATATATATATATCATTTTTCAATATATATATATATCATTTTTCAATATATATATATATCATTTTTCAATATATATATATATCATTTTTCAATATATATATATATCATTTTTCAATATATATATATATCATTTTTCAATATATATATATATATCATTTTTCAATATATATATATATCATTTTTCAATATATATATATATCATTTTTCAATATATATATATATCATTTTTCAATATATATATATATCATTTTTCAATATATATATATATCATTTTTCAATATATATATATATCATTTTTCAATATATATATATATCATTTTTCAATATATATATATATCATTTTTCAATATATATATATATCATTTTTCAATATATATATATATCATTTTTCAATATATATATATATATCATTTTTCAATATATATATATATATCATTTTTCAATATATATATATATATCATTTTTCAATATATATATATATCATTTTTCAATATATATATATATATATCATTTTTCAATATATATATATATCATTTTTCAATATATATATATATATATCATTTTTCAATATATATATATATATATATCATTTTTCAATATATATATATATCATTTTTCAATATATATATATATCATTTTTCAATATATATATATATATCATTTTTCAATATATATATATCATTTTTCAATATATATATATATATCATTTTTCAATATATATATATATCATTTTTCAATATATATATATATATCATTTTTCAATATATATATATATCATTTTTCAATATATATATATATCATTTTTCAATATATATATATATCATTTTTCAATATATATATATATCATTTTTCAATATATATATATATCATTTTTCAATATATATATATATCATTTTTCAATATATATATATATCATTTTTCAATATATATATATCATTTTTCAATATATATATATATCATTTTTCAATATATATATATATCATTTTTCAATATATATATATATCATTTTTCAATATATATATATATATCATTTTTCAATATATATATATATATCATTTTTCAATATATATATATATATCATTTTTCAATATATATATATATATCATTTTTCAATATATATATATATATCATTTTTCAATATATATATATATCATTTTTCAATATATATATATATCATTTTTCAATATATATATATATAATTTTTCAATATATATATATATCATTTTTCAATATATATATATATCATTTTTCAATATATATATATATCATTTTTCAATATATATATATATCATTTTTCAATATATATATATATATCATTTTTCATTTGATTTACTAGGATGTTACTTCTAGACCTACACACAAAAATTAAAAGAAATGAAATACCTATAAATGCTAAATGCAGACATAACAGTAAAGCGCAGTTAAAGAGTGTTCTAACGACCAGATTGGAGGTCATCATCTAACGTTTCTTTCATTTGTTTTCATCTCGTTCCTGTTATAGAGAGTTGTGTTACCAGCAAATATATCCATCTCAGAAACAATTTTATCAGGGAGGTCATTTATGAATATTATGAATAATATATTTTAATGGTGAATGCTCTGATGAACTGCAAGCACTTGTGCCTCCACGACGTAGACACCCTCGACAAACCCGACAGGCTGCTAAATCCCACCCCCACACTGTAGAGATCGCTAGATGTAAAAGATCTTTCTACTCAAGTAGTTTCTTCCCCAGAACCGCTAGACTTTGGAATTCCATTCCATGTCTCTGCTTCCCCAACTGTACTGACACGCAGAAGTTCAAGTACAATGTGAACCGACATCTTGCTGCCCAAATCCCTACATAGTACCCCAGTAGTTGTTGCCCCTGATAGTAGCCCCTTACACCAAAGTGACAATGTGCCTTGTTTGGGGTGAAAATGTAAAATATATATATATATATATATATATATATATATATATATATATATATATATATATATATATATAGGTTCATAGATTCCTGAGGGACACTCGCATTTATATTATATTGTGCAAATGTACGGCCGTCCCAGACTTTCATTGAAAAATTCGCTTAAAAACAATATTACACACGTATAAAACACAAAAACATTTTACGACCTTAACAACTCGTTTTAGTATAAAATTTAAGATTTTTTTTGTTAGCTCTTTCTTATTTTATTTTTTTTCTATTTTCTATTTTTATCCCCTCAAAATGACGGCCCTTGGCACGGACCGCCCCTCCCACTAACCTTTGCTATGCACCTGAGGATAGTTAAGGGTTAAAAGCTTATGGGTTAAATATTTACACACAGACACACATACATACATACACACATACACGATGATTGCAACGTCTTGTCAGACGAGTGCCACTCCCTCAGACATTTAAAATCCATGAGCCCAAATGTCTGAGAGAGTATCTATACAAATATGATGTTACAGAGTCTTAGCTTTGTTTTTTTTTTTTTGTTTTTTTTTATTACATTTTCACCCCAAACAAGGCACATTGCCACTTTGGTGTAGGGGGCTACTATCAGGGGAAACATCTACTGGGGTACTATGTAGGGATTAGGGCAGCGAGATGTTGGTTCACGTTGCACTTGAACTTATGCATGTCAGTACAGTTGGGGAAGCAGTGACCCGGAATGGAATTCCAAAGTCTAGCAGTTCTGGGGAAGAAACTACTGGAGTAGAAGGATTTTTACATCTAGGGATCTCTACAGTGTGGGGGTGGGATTTTGCAGCTTGTCGGGTCTGTCGAGGGTGTTCACGTCGTGGGGGCACAAGTGCTTGCAGTTCTTCAGAGCATTCACCATTATAATACTTGTAGAACAGGCAGAGGGATGCAACGTTTCGACGATGGGACAGAGGCTGAAGTTTTGATGCCAGTTTAGGGCCTATCAGATTTGCGACTCTCTTTTGAACCCTGTCAAGGAGCGAGAGACTAGTAGCCGATGCACCGGCCCAAATATGACAGCAATACTCCATACATGGGCGAATAGTGGCCTTATAGAGGTACAGGATACTTTCGGGTGTTAAAAGTTTTCTAGCACGGTAGAGAGAGCCCACCTTCCTTGCAGCGGCCCTGGCAATGCCCTCGATGTAACTGTTCCAACTCATGTTTCCAGTGAACGTTAGGCAAAGGAGCTTGAGAGACGTACTCTCAGATAAAGAGTCGTTGGCCATTGCTATAGGTGGTAGAGAAGGTTTCTTGTAATTATTGAATGAAACCAGTTTTGTCTTGGTGGCATTGAACGTTACCATCCATTTTTGTCCCCATTCCACTACTGATTGGAGGTCATCTTCTAGTGTTTCTGCCATTACTTTAGATATATGTTCGTTTGTTTTCCTGTCGTGCCTGCTATAGAGTGTGGTGTCATCAGCATATATCCCCATCTCAGAGGCAATCTTATCGGGGAGGTCATTTATGAATATCAGGAACAGCAGAGGTCCCAGGATAGATCCTTGGGGCACTCCCGCATTTATATCATATTGTTTAGATGTACGACCGTCGAGGACAACCTGGATTTTTCTCTTATCTAAGAAGGATTTAATTACGTTAAGTATTCTACCAGTGATACCGTAAGATCTAATCTTCCTGAGGAGACCCTCATGCCATACCCTGTCAAAAGCCTTAGATATATCTAGAGCTACCGCCCTTCCCTCTCCCGCTTTGTCCAGTGAATGGTATATGCGTTCAGAGATTACAGTGAGGATGTCTGCCGTGGAACGGGCTTGTCTAAATCCATATTGACGGTCGGTCAGAAGTTTAGCATCTGTAAGGTGCTGAACTAGAGCATGGTTAATTAAGGTCTCAAATATTTTGGCAAAAAGTGGGAGGAGGCTAATAGGGCGATAATTTAATGGGTCAGTTCTTTCGCCAGAATTCTTGAATACTGGTACTACAGAAGCAATTTTCCGACAGCTCGGACGACAGCTAAGTCTCTCTCTCGGTTCAAAATGTTGAGATCCAGCAACAAGCAAGATCAAGATAGCCAGCAACAACTTAAACTGTAGACCAGCTTAATGCGGGTACTGGTCTCCCGCTTTATGGTTTTTTAAATCAGAGATTTGCTTCTCCTAGAAAGGTTGCCTTCACCACGGCTTACGGGAGCCCTCTCCACCCCAATACACATATACACACACACAAATATACACGGTGCTAGTTGGCCGTTGACCCAGAAAAAGAGTTCATTCGCCCTACATACACATATACATACATACATACACATATACATACATACATACATACATACATACACATATACATACATACATACATACATACACATATACATACATACATACACATATACATACATACACATATACATACATACATACACATATACATACATACATACATACATACACATATACATACATACATACACATATACATACATACATACATACACATATACATACATACATACACATATACATACATACACATATACATACATACATACACATATACATACATACACACATACACATATACATACACACATACATACATACATACATACATACACATATACATACATACATACATACATACACATATACATACATACACATATACATACATGCATACATACACATATACATACATACATGCACACATACATACATACATACACACATACATACATACATACACACATACATACATACATACATACATACACACATACATACACACATACATACATACATACGTACATACACATACATACATACATACATACACACATACATACATACATACACACATACATACATACATACATACACACATACATACACACATACATACATACACACATACATACATACATACATACATACACACATATATACATACACACATACACACACATACATACACACATACATACATACACACATACATACATACATACACATATACATACATACATACACACATACATACACACATACATACATACACATATACATACATACATACACATATACATACATACATACACACATACATACATACATACGTACATACAGAATGTCTTCAATAAGTTTCCAGAATTATTTTTTACAAGTACTTTGAATTGTTGAAGAGTCTTGAAAATTAAGTCTGTTATTGCTACAAATCTTATTTCGTATGAGATGACTGATCAATTTTTTATGATTTCAGGTTCAAATGAACAGCTACGGTGGGTATTGGAATACACTCTACTAAAGCTTGATTGTAAAAGCTGGTGAATTTACAAAACTGCAATCTGGACGTGAGGACATTTTACACTATATGCAACAAAAAATCTGTTTTAGACTTGGACAAAAATGCGACAAAAAGGTATGGAATGCTTCAGAGTGCTTTTGGACCATCTTGCATACATCGAACATCAGTTTCTGAATGGTATAAGAGATTCAAGGAAGACCGGGAGTCTGTGAGGGATGATGAGAGGCGTGAAAGGAGTGAGAAAGTCAGAGCACCAGTCTTGATTGGCCAAATAACGAATTTCATGGATAAGGACCATTCTGTATCTGTAGAGATATTAAGTGCACAGTTTGATGTCAGTGTGGGAACTGTAAACACAATTATTCATGAGGAACTGAAGATATTGAAGATTTGTGCGAAGTTTATCCCAAGGATGTTCAGAGAAGATCAGAAAGAAAGACGTTGTCATGGGCATAAAGACAGTTCCTCACCCTCCCTATTGTTTAAACCTTGATCCCTGTGAGTTTTGGTTATTCCCTACGCTCAAGAAAAACCTGTTGTTAGGAGATAATTGAAGAGATGAAAGAAGCTGTGTCGAGGGTCATTGACACGCTCACAAAAGAGGGCAAAAGTCATTGGGAAAGTACAACAAGTGCATTGCAGCCGGAGGAGATTACTTTGAAGCGGACTGCAGTTTCATGTGTGTACTAGAAATAAAAGTGACCATATAAAAAAATCTGGAAACTTATTTAAGGCATCTTGTACATCCTCTGAGAAGAAGAGTGTATCGGTTAAGCATTTACGCACAGACACACATACTCGCACTTCTTTTTTTACAAAGGAGTCACCATTTATGAAGGCTTGAAGGCCACTCGAGCATAAAGGTTAATGAGTGGACAGTAGCCAATGAGACAATATCGTAATAATCGTTAGTAGTGGAAATTTGGTAAATTGGATTACTTAAGGGGACGGTTCATCAAGAATTTGTTTACATTAAACTTGAAGACGATCAAATTGTACTCAACAATCAGAAGAGAGTTCCACAGGCGTGCAGTTCTAAGAAAGAAACTTTGTTTATGGAATCTATGTTTAGGTTTAGGCACAAATAAAGAGTGGGGGGGAAATTATTGATAGTGGTTTCAGTTAGACAAGTGTTACTCGTGAAAGTCAGGCAAGAGGGGGACCGTAAATTGGAGCTCAGACGAGCATTTGCCATGAAAATAATGATAAAGCAGAGACATGCTCGCAACGTCGCTTTTGTGGGAAAGAGGTTGCAGGGATGAGAAAAGGGCATCCCTAACTAGGCCGCAAAGTCTATTTTGAATTCTGTCAAGACAGGATAAGCTGCTTCTAGCAGCTCCTGCCCAGATGTGGTAATAGCACTCTATCCTGGGACATATCCGGCTCTTATAAAATTAGAGAATTGCA
>NC_136519.1:83606275-83608775 GCF_053919585.1 Euprymna scolopes
TCACTAATGCAAATCGTCTAACATGAATGCGAAAAGTGGCCAGGCGGGCGACTGACGAATAACTTAGCTAATGTTGCTCCGAACTTGTAACCGGAAGCAGTTCAGTTTGCGATATCAACGTGGAAATTGCCCCGACTTAGAACGAGGGAATTAAATACTACCACAGCATCAGGGGAAATTGCCTCCCTTGTCTTCTTCCCATCCAACATTTCTAGCGACTAACCAGTATGGTGTAAGGTAGACCTATCATCAAACGCCTTCTTTCAGAGCATTACTACCGACTTTTACTAAGTAGAATACTTAGTTAACATTTTTATTTAGTTTCTTATATATATATAATTTTTTTTTTAATAATAATATAAAAAAAATTTAATTTTAATTTTTTTATTTTATTTCTTTATTTCATTTTTATTTGTTTTGTTTTTTTTTAATTTCTTTTTAACTTCTGTTTATGCCTTGTATGTATGTGTGATAGTGCACGATACCTCCTGTATACATGGGAGCCAAACACTATACCTGCGTCAGAACCACAGGTAAAACAATTCTGGGCTTGGTGTTGCCACAAACACCAAAATATGAAAAATGTCAAGTACAAATAATTCAAACCATGGGACCCAGAAGAAAGATCTGGGTGTCATGATCGGCAGGTGCTCCTTCAGTAGCCAGCATGGGGGACCCGGTCGTCATCCTGCGAATGTTGGCCCACCTTCTTATTTCAGAAACTCAAATAACATGGACGCTGAACAGGTAAGCATAATTTCTGAAGTTGAAGTCCAATGTAAACCAATTCAAAGTCCAAAGTGCAAGGGACATGAAAGCGGTTCAATCAGTACACACACACAGACATGGTGACATGCCACCAACACGATCCAGCGTAGACAATTACCAACCAGCCGTTCTTTCCTCCTATCTTGCCTTCCAAAACGACCTGAATTTATAGTTGTCGAAGACCAACTGATTTGCATATATGCACGAGATTTTGCGAGAGTTTCCGAGATCATACCATTACAAAACGCCGTCGTCGGCGGCATCTTGGAATTCTTTTCTTATCCTAGCTTCGCAGCGATGACAAAGCACACGCGCACACCTAGATCGTTTGAACGGTAAGCCCTCATTTTCACAGCTTTTGCCACAATCTTTAATTCCAGGGAACAAAATGACACCGAACAAACACAGCACAGCCGTGATAATAATCAAAATGGAAAAAAACGAAGAAGGAAATGGACAACAAAAGAGAATAGACTAGTAATGGAATGCTATTATAGAAGTCATCCTGAATATAGATATGGAGGTTATCGGAAACGAATGAAAGAACTATGGGACCTCTCCAGTGACCACCAAGCGACAGAACAAAGAATTGCGGACCAAGCAAGACTGATACTCAAGAAAGGCTGACTCTCTAAACTAGAACTAGCAGAGACTCAACGAAAAATAAATGAGGAAACTGAACAAGAACCACCCCCCAATAGAACTGTTCGTAGAAAAAACCCACAAGTTGAAGCCTCACAAGTAAAAACACCAAAGGCCCAGGACCTACGAAGACCGAAGACGACAAACGTTGAAACTGAGAACAATGAAACAGAACTAACAGAGAATGAAGCAACGAATGAATGAACGAGGAAAAAACAAAACTCCCATCGTTAAAGAACCAAGAGCAGAAGAAATTAAAAACAGAAACAGAGAAGGTTAACAAGCTCCTCCCACACATACAAACAAACACAATCACAGACTTAAACAACCTCATTTACGCAGGCGCCAAAATGGTAAGTATGAATCTCAAATCGGGGGGAAAAAAAACGGGAACAAGCGGACCGACAAAACCTGGATGGGAAATAAGGCTAGAAACCCAAATACAGAAACATAAAAAAGAAACCAAAATGATCACCAGGAAGAAAGCAATGTGGAGAAAACGGAATATTGGAAATGTAACTGACAGGGAGAGGCTAAACAAGAAACATGAAGAACTGGACCAAAAAAATAAAAGCCTAAGAAGCGTGATTGAGACGATATAGATATAAATCTGAACAATGCAACCAAACAGAACATTTGAAAATAATGAAAACCAATTCTACCAAAATGTGAACGGAGGAAAAACAAAAGCAGAACAACCAAATCCGACAGAAACAAAACTCTACTGGAGTAAAATATGGGGAGAGCAACGAGATAACAATAGAAATGCACAGTGGCTGAAAGACATGAAAGAAGAGTTACAACAAATAGAAGAATAAACAGCGAATGAAATCAGCAAGGAAACCCTAAAGAAAATCATAGGAAAAATGGCAAACTGGAGAGCACCAGGGCACGACAGAATACATGCATACTGGTTAAAAAAATTCACAACCTTACACGAAAGGCTAGCCCAAAACCTGAGAAGATGTATACAGGAAGCAAACGTGCCAGACTGGATGACAAAAGGTAGAACCACACTGCTACAGAAAGACACGGAGAAAGGAACCGTCCCTAGCAACTATAGGCCAATCACGTGCTTACCAACTATGTG